>NC_053161.1:173018288-173130788 GCF_016835505.1 Polypterus senegalus | reverse complement strand
TGCGGTGCTGTCATATGGGCTCAACATTCACAAAGGACGAGGTGACAGTCACGGTCAGGTGTAACAGCAGTCAACTGACAGGCAAGCATGGACTGGAGCAGACATATTAGACAATGGCAATACAATGAGATTCCTTGGACAAGGAACTTAAACTCCTTGACAAGGAGGAGAAGCAGAAAATCTTTAGGAAGTTAACATATAACAGCTAGGTATAGTCAGACGTCTTTTCACTTTACACACTGATAAGTTGGTTTTTGCAGTCACAAAAGATATATAGATATAGATATATATCCCAAAACACGAGGCTGAGTCAGTACTTTAGCAAAACCAGCTTTATTCAGCTTGAAACAGGAACAGTACGGTTATTTATTGTGGTGGGATCTACCACTCTCCTATGCACAGACACAACAGTCAGGCAGGGTCATGGCCAAGTAATTCTGTTCCCTGCAATTATAATGATTGATGGAAAGAGTTTGTAGTGCAACTGGGATCGGCTCGGATTTGCTTCTGCAACACTTCACTGCAGTGCTGTGAGCCTGCGGTTGCCCCTGCAACAGACAAGTAGTCTTCCATAGACGCACTTCAGACTGTAAAGCCGAGGGTCTGGGGGTCCCAAAAGGGTTCAGAAATCTCGCAATGGTAACATTTTCAGTGTCCAGTCATTCACAAAATGGATTACATGACATGCACTGCATTTGAAATGATGTGGACAAAATCTAGCAAAGTTACATTTTTAGAAATGTGGCTGGACTGCAAAATTGGATAGATAAATAGATAGAGTGTACTTCAGCATTTTTGTGGATTGGATTTTGTCTAAAAAAAACTTAAAACTGTTTATAGAGTTTGAACTACAGCTTTATTTGGTGATAGCAATATACAGTCACATGCTGATTTACAGCCAACGAAGGTGAGGCCATTTGCACTTACCGCTGAGGGCCATAGGAAAACAAAAGGGTGATAACGTTTTCGAAATTGTCAAAACCAGATACTAGAAGTCACAAAGGCTGTACACCTTTTGTTTATCATGTACTTGTGTCAGTATGGTCAGCAAATTAATGATATACACTTTGCAAAAAAGCAGTGGTGGAGCTGCAGAGGTAGCCATCTCTTTATCTCTCTCAGCTTCCTTCCTTCCTGTGCTGATGCAGCAACCAACAAATGGCCCCAAACGAACAATAAGTGGGGGGAAAAAAAATATCATTGCAGACACAGAGATCCAATCTTCAGGGCACGGATTAGCCATTCTGTGCAGCACTTTTTTTTTTTTTTAAGTTGCTCTTCATGCAGTGGGCACTTCTTTTTGTGTTTCCAGTCTGTGCAGACGGTTCACACCTATTTTTTTTATTTCATCAAGAAGATAGAAACTCTTTGTAAATTGTAACACGTTTCATTATTATAATTTTACTGGATATCATATGCATCCTGGCTCTTGGAGGGCCCTTTCAGGTGTCATGCATGTGCATCACAGTGAAATCTTTAGGGCACACCCAAGGTATGCATTGTCCCGGGGGCCAAGAAGGGGGTGCTGCTTCTAACAGAGTCGTCTTTTTTTTTTCCTCCTCTACAGCAGTGAGATGTTCCTTGAAGGCAACTAATCCCACCACTTCCAGCCCGACAACCCCAAACGTCGGCGTCTAATTTGGACCCAGATGACTTTAAGGATTGAGGTATGATGCTGTGACCCGCTTACACAAGCTTCTTTAAAAAGAACCAAAAGCACTATTTATGTTGGACTTTGTTCCCTTGAGTGCTTCTTTTGTTGGCTATTTGCCACTACAATTAAAAGGGGCAACTTGCTTGCATCCCAGGTCTTCAGCATCATCCTTTGTTTCTTCCTCCCATCCACCTAGGTTTGTTTCGATTGACACTGCTCCATTGTGGCCTCCTTATGCATTAGGACCATCCGGCATTCCCTTACACAGACCTGGCAAGTGAACACCAAGATGTGAACACTGGTTTGTGCTACCACAAACCAGCAGATAAAGTATGCGTACCAGTTACCCACATCAGACCCTCAGCTGCAATGACGTGTACGCTTTGTGACTAACATACCGCCAATATGACATATAACCAAATGTCCGGTCCCAAATGGAGCCATCATAAGTGCACGACTGTAATTTATGGATCACCTTCAATCTCTAGATTCATAAAATTAGAGGTTACTTAACCACAGGCTTTAAAACGATGTTGTCGCGACATCAGATCTTCAACTGTACTTGTTAAAATGGACCAATGGTCTTTAAAGCTTTGTTATGATTAAACTTGCTTTAATATACGGCACAAATAATAAAGACGAGATATGATGGGGAACATCAGGAGAAAATTATTAGTTTGTACACTTGCTGAAAATGAGAGATTATGAGAGTCTCCAAAGATCATTCCTACTGTGAGGTAGTGCTGGGTCGTATGACCAAAATCCTATATCACGGTTTTTTTCAAAATTATACCGGTTTCACGGTATTCAACGATATTTTTTTTCCCCATACATAAGTGGATGTTAACCACATTTTCCACTGCAATTACTGCAGTAGACTGGCTAAGAACGACCTACTCCACTGTCATGAGAATTGTACATTGTACACTAAAACATTTTAACGTGCACACAAGTATTAATACAGGCTTGCATGGCCTCATAAAGTGATAGATTTCAAGGGGGTGGCACTAATGAAAAGAAGGAATCACATTGAATGACAGATGTAGTCAAAATATAGAACCTTCTTATTGAACAAATTTTGCAAACAACTTAAACTATAATTTTAACAACATATTTTCAACCATCCAAAGAGGCATTTAGACTTAGTAAAATATCCAGAGGTGCTTGTCAAACGTTGCATTGCACTGAACAGGTCTTAGAAAAGGAATAAATAGTAAATATTGTTTGTAAACCAACTACACTTTCTGTTAATGTTAACAATCTCTGTCCACTGACATGTTAGCTATATGGATTGTAATGGCGTTGGTTATCTCGATCCACTGCTTGCTTTTTTGTCGTAGGCAGTACTTCTAGCAAACACGTCTACAAGTGACGTCTGACTGGAGTGTCCTCTAGCTTTTTCAGTTTTACCAGAGGACGTGGAAGGGGCTAATCTTAGTTCCATACATTCATGGTACTCCAAAGCATGTCTGCGGCTAAGGTGGTGCAGCAAATCTCTTGTGTTGCCGCCTCCGTTGACAACCTTAGCTCGACAGCATTTGCAGTAAATAGTTGTTTGGTCCACATCTGACCTTTTAAAGCCAAAGTATATCCAGATCACAGATATGACTCCTTTTTTCAGCAAAAGTTCTTCTGTGTGATCATGTTCAACTTTATCATCTGCTACAGCTTCAGTTTTGGAAAGCACTCTGTCTATTTTCACCACTCAGTACCTCCACTAACACATGTGCTCCGTTGTATGCGTGTTTAACGGTGTAGCAGTGAAAATGGTTCCCCTCTTAAACAGTTTCCTGCTGCGCCACATTCCGAACGTTGTTTTAAAACGGTGTTGCGGTATAAGAAATCCATATCATAACAAAATAAAAAACGGTTTTCGGTACGAATTGGTATACCTCCCAGTGCTACTGTGAGGGTGTTCTCAGTGACTGCGGTGTGGCATTTAGTGAGTCAGCAGTGAGAAGTCAAGCAAAAGGACACCAAAATGAGTCCGTAGTAAATTTTGGAATATACGATTGAATAAAAGTAAACAGTTCTACCAGGTCTATAAATCTGATTGTGGTTCAACATATTAACCCCAAATTATTATTGAACCTAAACTAGGTTTACAAAAGGATCTAAAGCTGACAGGAACTACAGAATTACAAAAAGAAGAAGAAGATAGTGAAAGCTGAAGTACAGATTAATTGTTTGGTTAAAAACTTGCATATTTTTATTGAATTTATAGAGATAAATACTAGAATTTGGCATTTTTTGTTTTGGTCTCATCTGTTATGGGAGATGGATGTCTAGGATAGAACTCCATTAGCAGAGGTGTTATTTCACCTTGTTTGCTTTGCGCCTTTCCCCACCACAACCTAATGTCTATGGGGGAACAAGCAAAAGTTTTAGATTCATCAAAAATTTCGATCTCTGGGATTCAACAGATCTTGACATTAAACTGAACACATCAATATCTCGATGATGGTTGTGTGCCCGTCTGTGTGTCACAGCTTTCTTGAGGACGGCCTACAGCTAAAATGGCTGGACAGAAAAATACCAAACTCGAAACGTAAGCCTGTTATGCGATGATGTACTGATTAGTTTTTGAAACAAAAAGTGCAAGAGAAAGAGGCACTCAAGAGGAACCCTCATATACCGTAATTCTGCAGTTCATTATGAATTCTTTTTGTCAGCTGCTAGCATAATGAACAATTTTAAGATCAGAAAGATGAGCATCAGAGCAGCAAATAACTACTGAAATGTTAGAAAATAGTCTGGGCAACTTGGGTGCAACGTGCTGATGCTCATGTCTGAATTTTTTTTTACTACTAACCTGAGGTTTCCTGGTTTTCACTTAACCCAAGAGGTTTTAACTACAGTATATGAACATTCAAAAAGTATATGCATATTCACCCTGAACAGTTTGGTGACCTACAATGTCTCTTCCAGCAAGATGGAGCACCAGGTCATAAGACAAAAGTGCTAACTAAGAGGCTCCGAGAACAAAACATCAAAATTTTGGCCAGGAAACTCCCCAGACCTTAATCAAATTGAGAACTTGTCGTCAATCCTCAAGAAGCAGGTGGACAAACAAAACCCCACCTATTCTGACAAACTCCAAGTATTGATTATGCAGGAATGGGCAGCTGCCATCAGTCAGGATTGGGCCTAGAAGTTGATTGCCAGCCTGATAGGATGAATTGCAAAGGTATTGAAAAAGAAAGAAGGACCAACACTGCAAATATTGACTCGTTGCATAAACGTAATGTAATTGTCAATAAAAGCCTTTAAAACTTATGAAATGCTTGTAATTCTACTTCAGTATACCAGAGAAACGTCTGACAAAAAGATCTGAAAGCACTGAAGCAGCAAACTTTGTGAAAGTTAATATTTGTGCCATTCTTAAATCTTTTGGCAATGGCTATATATAATTTATGCAAAGCATGAGCGGCAGACGGAGGGCTCAGAAAGAAAAGGTAGCTAAGGCTTCATTAAAGTCTAAACTGGCCTCAAGTTCAAGTTTCAGGTATGGCCTGCTAGAGAATGACCTGGAACAGACATGCAAAGGAACTGATCTGCTGGAACTTGACTCAGCGATGTCTGCTCCATCCGAGAGCGAAAGTGGGAGTGAAATTGCGAATGAGTCGGGTCAGGAGAATTCATCAGTTCCAGGTGGTTCACTGAAACAGAGCGGGGCCTCACTATTCCCGCTGTCAACTACCCCCCATGAGTCAATGGCATCAACTCTAACTGGACTCGCAACTCCGCCTACGGAGCGCAGAGAAGACAGAAACAAACTGTCCAAGCTGAAGGTAAAGATTACCACAATGATTACCTCACTCGGCTTCATAAATGATATAAAGAGTGATATAAAGAGATATAAGGTATATAAAGGATACAAAAATGAGAAATGAGAAGCCGCTTCAGGAAATAAAAGACCTGAAGAAACATTTAAGTGATAACTTTACTGCAAACTTTAAAAACATTTTAGAAAAAATTGAGACAGAAAATACAGGAAAACATGAGGAAGGTTGAGAATAAAATTCCAGCACTTGGTGTTCAGCTTGAAGACATTAAGGAAACATTAACGACTCGTACTGA
Organism: Polypterus senegalus; assembly: GCF_016835505.1. Taxonomy (NCBI): domain Eukaryota; kingdom Metazoa; phylum Chordata; class Cladistia; order Polypteriformes; family Polypteridae; genus Polypterus; species Polypterus senegalus. Next base: position 173,125,054 of record NC_053161.1, on the reverse strand, counting down.
AATAGTTGACATCCACCGCTGACGAAAAAGCAACGGCTGCAAAATCTAAATGCAAAGTGCTTGAAGACGGACTAGCTGTGTTGGAAGAAAGAAACAGAAGGAACAACATCAGAACTGAAATCCAGAGGTGAACTATCCTCGAAAATAACTGGAGAGGGCTTGAAATCAGACAGCAAGATCTCAGGAGCTTACCGCATATGTGGATCGAATGCCTTAAAACCAAGAAGCTGGATTGTCTGTTTCAACAAACTACAGGTTAAAGAAAGCTTTATGCTTGAACTAAATATTTTTATTATATAAATGTAATATTAATAGCAGCTCACTATTCAAAGTGATCAATGCAGAGAGGACCCGGGACTGAACTAGCAAAGTCTTCATTACGAAGCAGCGGTTTTTACCCCTACACCAGCCAAACAGATATCTGTGAGACTGACGCATTTCCAATGTGAAACGCGCAAACACACACATGCATGCAAATGTCTTTACTTCTTATCGTTTGATATTTGGGTTTCAGTTTTAACACACTGACAGCAACATGGAAATTGAATAAATTCTTCGGTTTTAATCTTGAATAAAAACACACTTGTTTTGTTAGAACTTTTGTGAAAGTGTTTATTTGATATTTGGACTTCATTCCAAAACAACATTTTGTTGTTAATGCTATAAATGTTTTAGTTGTGTGCTCAACATGTCTTGCCTCACATTTCCTGTCATTCTACATTTATACAGATCGTTGTAAACACAGAACACATGTGAAATGTATGTATTTCATATAACGACATACTGTTTTCCTATACAATCCCAGACACCTCACTCCCAGATAAACAGACTTCAGCTGTGAGAATTTTTTCGTCTGACTTTAGCTGCCTCGATGTGGGATGGGATAATCGGCCTGCAGCCGATTGACACATTTGCAGAACAAAGGAGTTTATCAGTGCGCAGTTGGCACAGTGATGAGAAGCTGTGAGTAAAATTAAGGTGGCCCAGCATTACGAATATTTTCGCAGGATTCAGGGATTCAAGTGTTAATAAGCAAGGACCAGTTTCAGTTGCAAAGAGACTGGAATGGCCAAATATTTCACTCCAGCTATACAAAGAAAAGTTGAGGTGCAGGAATCTTAATACACAGAGCAATTTCATTTGTAGTATCAGAAGCAGAATCTGATCCTGAAGGGCAATATGTCATGGTGACATGTAATTTATTTAATGCTAAAGAGACTGATAAATCTCTATGACCTTATTTGGATTGCCGAGATTTCAGCAAAAATGTACTTGTATCCATTCCTAAAGTGAACACTACAAAATTATAAAGACCAGAGACTTTAATTGTCTTTTAAATGCAGACCTGGATAGATCTTCTGCTAGAGTGGTGATACCATCTGAAACTGCAAAAATAATCACACAGTTTGTCATGGATCATAACTTATCTGACCCATGGAGATTTTAAATCCAAAATTAAAAGCATCTTCCTTCTTCTTACTCAAGAATCGATTATTTCTTCATAGGTAACAATGTTTAGCCCACCATCAAATCTTGCAATGCTATCTCCAACCATACCCCTCTGATCATGGTACTTAATCGCTACACCCTACATGCTCATCTTGTAGCTGGTGTCTTAACCTCCTGTCATTAGATGACAAGAAACGTAAAAATTTATATCCAAGCAAATTGATTATTTTTTTGAGACAAATGCATCCTCAGAAGTCTGTGCAGGAAATACTCTGGGAAACTCTGAAAGCATTTTTAAGAAAATAGATAATTTCACATCTTTCTCATAAAAAATAATTTGGAAATCAAGAAGGCATCTGAGTTAATCAGCAAAATTACCCGACTAAATCAAGAATACACCAGGTCTCCAAATGAGGAAAAGATTAATTTTGCAATCAGACTTTAACTTCTTCACAATAACAAAACAGAACAAGTTATCTTTAAATCATCACATCATTACAACAAACATGGAGAGAAGGCTAATAAGAGCTTAGCTCAACAAATCCACAAGCAGGAAGTTCACAATGCAGTAACAGTAATTACCAACACAGACGGAGTATGGATTGTATGTTGGGCAAGGTCATGGGGTCCAGTGGCATCTGTTGGTGAAGAAAGATTCACGGATCTTGACTTCACTGATGATGCTGTGATCTTCGCTGAGTCAATGGAGGCTTTGATCAGGGCGCTCAAGAGACCGAGTGAAATGTCCGAGTGTCTGGGCTTGCAAGTGTCCTGATAAAAAACAAGATCCAGGCCTTTAATGACCTCTTGGGCACAGCCATCAGCAGTGTGTCTGTTTGCAGAGACAGTGTCGACCTCATCGAGACGTTTACTTACCTTGGCAGTGACATTCATGTCTCTGGTGACTTTTCCTATGAAGTCAGTAGACGGATTGGGAGAGCACCCTGGAAAGGGGTGTATGGTGCTCCTGATATCTAAGCAAAAGGACAAATGTCCGAGTCCTGGTGCTTCCTGTCTTGCTATATGGCTGCGAGACATAGACGCTATCCAGTGACTTGAGACTAAGACTGGACTCCTTTGGTACTGTGTCTCTGCGGAGAATCCTTGGGTACCATTGGTTTGACTTTGTGTTGCTCATGGAGTCCCGAATGAGGCACATTACCTGCATTGTGAGGGAGCGTCAGTTACGGCACAACGGCCACGTGGCGCATTTCCCCAAGGGTGATCCGGCTCGTAAGATCCTCATTGTTGGGGACCAGACTGGCTGAATCTGGCCAAGGGGTCTCCCACGCAACACCTGGCTGTGGCAGATAGAGGGTCATCTCTGGAGGGTGGGACTGGACCTCGTGTCTACCTGGGGGGATGCAAACCAGTATCCCGAGTTGTTTCGTTATGTAGTGGGTGTACCAGTGCATGCTCCCCAACTTGACTTGATGGAGAAGAAATCATTGACCATAAAAATATAACCCACACATTTAGAGAGTACCAAGTCCTTATATTCTACTCAGTTTCAAGAAGACATGGCACAATAATGTAATGCGTTTTCTGATGCATTACAAATACCACAGCTAGATACTCTCAGTGCAGAGGAATTGGATAAACCTCTGACGCTCTCAGAATTACTTGACACATTAAACTCACTTCAAAGTGGGACAGCACCTGGCCTTGAAGGTTACCCAGTAGAATTTTATTTAAAAAAATCAATTAAGTTACCTCCACTATTATTAACAATGTTTATAGAAGCTAAAGAAAACAAAACTCTATCTTTAACTTTTGTCCAATCTTTAATTACCACCTTTCCAAAGACAAATAAGGACTTACTACAATGTGCATTAACCTGACTTTTGAATAATGATGTTAAGATACTCTCCAAAGTTCTAGCTAGAAGGACTGAGACAGTGCTCCCTTCGGTAATATCACAAAACCAAACCGGATTTATTAAAGGCAGACACTTAGCTTCCAATCTTCAACACCTTCTTAATGTAATACATTCAACCATAAGGTCTAACACTCCGGAGATCTTATTATCTTTGGATGCAGAAAAAGCATTTGATATGGTTGAAAGGGATTACCTTTTCACCACATTGGGCCAAATCGGTGCAATCATATGTGTCAGGAAGCCTCAGTTTGTATTAACAACATTATTTCAGACTACTTCAGACTAGAACATAAATCGGGATTACCAGAGAAGGACTTGAACAGAAAATATCACTATATGCAGATGATATGGTACTACATATATATTGTGGCGAGCGGCTGGGGGTGGTACCCAGCCGGGACACCCAGAAGGACCGGAAGAGGGATTACACCTCCTCTGGACCATGAGGGAACGACCGCCTTGGTGGCTATGGGGACCACGGGAAAGGAGCGTGGAAGCTCAACCCTATAGGGTCATAAGCCAGAATGCCTGGAGTGCCATGGTCCTCAGCACTTCCACCACACCCGGAAGTGCTGGGGGAATGATGACCAGGGACACCGGGAGTGCTTCCGGGTGCACAGCCGGCACTTCCACCACATCAGGGAGTGCCGGCAGGAGTTCATTGGGAGGCACCTGGAGCACGTCCGGGTGAATATAAAAGGGGCCGCCTCCCTCCATTTGATGGCTGGAGTCGGGTGAAAGAGGACGGAGCTCGGAGGAGAGGAGTGGAGGCGGTCAGAAAAGAGAGAGGCATTAGGAAGGCCAGGACTTGATGGGTGATTGGTGCAGGGGCACCGGGTTGTGTGTGTGTGTGCACTTGTAAATAGAAAATACATAATAAACATGTGTTGGCACTTGAACCATAGGTGTCCGCCTGTCTGAGTCCGGGCCAGTCTCCACACTATATATATATATATATATATATATATATATATATATATATATATATATATATATATATCTAACCCAAACAATTCTGTGCCAGTAGTCCTAAATACGCTACCAGATTTGAATAAAAGTGTGTTCTTTCCAGTGAACTCCCTAGCACACAATATTAGACTGGATACCAGTTTAATTACCAAGGGATAAACATGACAAATAAAGATCTTTTTAAATAAAATTTTGCTGTCTGCATCAAAAAATTAAACAAAACATAAACAGATGGTCCACCCTCCATATCACATTATCAGGGAGATTCAACACTGTCAAAATGAACATCCTTCCCAAGCTTCTTTTTTTATTTCAAAGCATCCCCATATACAACGTACATTAACAAATCATTTTTTAAGGAATAAGATTCTAACATAACCTTATTTACTTGGAATTCTAAACATCCACACATCCAAAGGGTGACTCTACAAAAGCAGAAGGCGGCATGGCACTACCTAACTCTCCATTTTATTACTGGGTGGAAAATATACAAGCTATAAAGACCTGGACATTGACACAAATTGATAAACATACATAAGCCTGGTCTGCAATAGAATTAAAATCTTGCAGTACTTCTTTATATTCCCTGCTTTGTCAGTCAGTCATCTCCCAACCTGCTATATCATAACTACAGGGTCACGGGGGTCTGCTGGAGCCAATCCCAGCCAGCACAGGGTGCAAGACAGGAACAAATCCCGGGCAGGGCGCCAACCCACTGCAGGACACACACGCACACACACCAAGCACATACTAGGGACAATTTAGGACCATCAATGCACCTAACCTGCATGTCTTTGGACTGTGGGAGGAAACCGGAGCACCCGGAGGAAACCCACGCAGACATGCAAACTCCATACAGGGAGGACCCAGGAAGCGAACCCAGGTCTCCAAACTGGGAGGCAGCAGCGCTACCACTGTGCCAACATGCCGCCCTTCCCTGCTTTGTGCCCCAGTAAAATATAAACTATCATCAATACACTAATATTCCAGTTGCCCTTCATTCACTGAGAATATGGAACAAATGTGGGAAGCACTTCAAGACAGAGACGCATTTACGGTATCACACAAAAGCGAGTACACCCCTCACATTTTTGTAAATATTTCATTCTGTCTTTTCATGGGAAAACACTGAAGATATGACACTTTGATACAATGTAAAGTAGTCAGTGTACAGCTTGTAGAACAGTGTAAATTTGCGGTTCCCTCAAAATAACTCAACAAATAGCTATTAACGTCTAAACCACTGGCAACAAAACTGAGTACACCCCTAATTGAAAAATGTCCAAATTGTGCCCAATTAGCCATTTTCCCTCCCCGGTGTCATGTGACTCATTAGTGTTACAAGGTCTCAGGTGTGTTAAATTTGGTGTCATCGCTCTCACACTCTCTCATACTGGTCACTGGAAGTTCAACATGGCACCTCATGGCACAGAGCTCTCTGAGGATCTGAAAAAAAGAATTGTTGCTCTACATAAAGATGGCCGAGGCTATCTTTTGTGAGATACCGTATTTGTTGCACTTCTACATAATAATTACCTTTTTCTACCCTCTCAAAACTACACAGTATATAATGCTTGGAAAACGTCTGGGATTAAAACACAGAGAATAGTATAAAGAGAATGTCTTTGCATCCTACCAACAATTACGGTTAAAATTTAAATTATCTCCAACACAATCATTCAACTACTTTCAAATTGGAAAATTTTCTAAACAGAACCTGCCCAATTTTCCTCACCTCCAACATATTTCTATTCTGAAAGAAATACTCATCAGACTTGAGGACTCAGTATTTCTGTAATATATAAAAACATTTTATAGACCGTTCCTGTTAAAGATCACAGGGTACAAAAGAATTTTTCACTTAACATTTCTGAAAAGGAATGGAAGGCAGCCATGCACAGAAATCACTTGAGCGCCATATGCACAACTTAAAATCTTAAATTGAGCAGATTTATCTTCTTTAAAATTGTCCAAAATCTATCCAGGCCAAGATTCAACCTGTGAACACTGCAATCAAGCTCCAGTCTCCACACATTTTGGGCCTGCACCAAATTAACATCATTTTGGACAAAAATCTTTTAATGTCTATCAGATAGGCTCGGAGTTATAATCCCTCCTAACCCATTAACAGCTGTTTTTGGTGGGCTCACAGAGGGTCTTAAAGTGGAGAAGTAAAAAAAAAACTCTAATTGCCTTTACTTCATTATTGGCTAATGTAGACTTGTCTTGCTCAGCTGGAAGAATCTTAACTCATCTCTTTAAAGTCAGTGGGTAACTGATGTTATATACTATTTGAAATTGGAAAAAAAAAACTACTTACTTAGAGGATCTGTGCAGAACTTTTAAAAAATCTGGCAGGATCTGATAAATAACATTTTAGAAGAAGCTTCAAAATCATGGGAAAGGATACTCTTCATTCTTTGCTGCTTTGAAAGATTTGCCCTGGTTCTTGGCTGTCCTCTCTCTCAGGATTGTGTTTAATTTTGATTTGTTAATAATAAAATCAATAAATAAATACAAATATTATTGCCTTGGTGAAGAACTTCAATATTTTTATTGAATTTATGGATAAATAAATTCTAGAATTTGGCAATGAAAAGTACACTGTGTGTACTTGTGCGAAACACTACAAGATATCAAAACGCAAAATCTGATGGCTACCAATTAAAATGGAGAAGAGGTTGACTTAAAAAAAAAAAAAAGGATTAAATTATGTGGGAAAGAATTATAGCTTTTAATAAAGATGAAAACGAAAAGCGTATTGTTCCTCCCCCACACTATGCGACTCTAATTCCACCCCGGGGGTGGTGGTGGTGTGTTGTTAAACATTATCATTATACAAAGTTATTGTCTGTTATAACTGCATTTTTATCACTCTTTAATATATATACTGCTCAAAAGAATTAAATGAACACTTTTTAATGAGAGTATAGCATCAAGTCAATGAAACTTATGGGATATTAATCTGGTCAGTTAAGTAGCACAGGGGGTTGTTAATCAGTTTCAGCTGCTGTGGTGTTAATGAAATTAACAACAGATGCACTAGAGGGGCAACAATGAGATGACCCCCAAAACAGGAATGGTTTAACAGGTGGAGGCCACTGACATTTTTCCCTCCTCATCTTTTCTGACTGTTTCTTCACTAGTTTTGCATTTGGCTACAGTCAGTGTCACTACTGGTAGCATGAGGCGATACCTGGACCCTACAGAGGTTGCACAGGTAGTCCAACTTCTCCAGGATGGCACATCAATAGGTGTCATTGCCAGAAGGTTTGCTGTGTCTCCTTGCACAGTCTCAAGGGCATGGAGGAGATTCTAGGAGACAAGCAGCTACTCTAGGAGAGCTGGAGAGGGCCATAGAAGGTCCATAACCATTCAGCAGGACCAGTATCTGCTCCTTCGGGCAAGGAGGAACAGGATGAGCACTGCCAGAGCCCTACAAAATGACCTCCATCAGGCCACTGGTGTGAATGTCTCTGACCAAACAATCAGAAACAGACTTCTTGAGGGTGGTCTGAGGGCCCAACGTCCTCTAGTGGGCCCTGTGCTCACAACCCAGCGCAGTGGAGCTCGATCGGCATTTACCATAGAATACCAGAATTGTCAGGTCCACCAATGGCACCCTATGTTTTTCACAGATGAGAGCAGGTTCACCCTGAGCACATGTGACAGACGTTGAAGGGTCTGCAGAAGCCATGGAGAATGTTATGCTGTCTGTAACATCATTCAGCATGAGCAGTTTGGTGGTGGGTCAGTGATGGTCTGGGGAGGCATATCCATGGAGGGACGCACAGACTTCTACAAGCTAGACAAAGACACCTTGACTGCCATTAGGTATCAGGATCAAATCCTTGGACCCATTGTCAGACCCTACGCTGGTGCAGTAGGTCCTGGTTTCCTCCTAATGCACGACAATGCCCGGCCTCATGTGGCAAGAGTATGCAGGCAGTACCTGGAGGATGAAGGAATTGAAACAAATGAATGGCCTTCACGATCCCCTGACTTAAACCCAATAGAACATCTGTGGGACATTATGTTTCGGTCCATTAGGCGCCGCCAGGTTGCTCCTCAGACTGTACAACAGCTCAGGGATGCCCTCATACAGATCTGGGAGGAAATGCCACAAGACACCATCCGTCGTCTCATTAGGAGCATGCCCCGACATTGTCAAGCATGCATACAAGCTCGTGGGGGCCACACAAGATACTGAAAAGCATTTTGAGCAGCAGAAATTAAGTTTTTGAAAAAATGGACTAGCCTGTCACATCTTCATTTCACTCTGATTTTAGGGTGTCTACACAATTGAGCCCTCTGTTGGCAGAAAACTTTTATTTCCATTAAAAGACTTGGCATCCTTTTGTTCCTAAGACATTGCCCTGTCGTTATTTGTATAGATATCCAACTTCATATTGAGATCTGATGTATCTAATGTGTTTCTTTAAAGTGTTCCTTTAATTTTTGTGAGCAGTGTATATTTTTTTTATCAGTATGCTGCTGCTGGAGTATGGGATTAATAAAGTATCTATCTATCTAATACTATTAAGTGTTAATGACTACAAAGTGAGCAAAAAGAATTGTGTAAGGAAAAGGGAAAAGAAGATGGAGGCAGAAGGAATAATAAACAGTAAATATTTTTTAGGATTTGAGAAAAGGAAAGTGCAGAACACCACAAGACTGAGCTGACATTTAATGAAACAATCGGCGGTGACACTAATGAACTGTACAGCAGACTTGTTGTTGGCTTTTACAGCGGCACTAACTAGCATGTCAGCTCTCAGCTCTTTGATTCAATTAAGAACAGGAAATGTAGGAAGGTATGGCATAAAAAAATACTTTGTAACAAATTAAGCATTCTTAAATTACAAATAAAGAAAACAAAAATTAAGTCTTCAGGTGAAGATGGGTTAACTGCAGAATTTTATAAGGTATTCACCAACAAACCTAATACACGTTTCTACCTGCGGTTTAAGAGGAATCTTTCGCTGGTGAAGAATTACTACCTAGTATGATACAAGGCTTAATAATCCTCAGACCACAATGTCATAAGTTAAGTGGTAACTGGTGCCCCATCACCCTGCTTAAACATGATTATAAAATTATTGCTTCAGTCAGGACTAGTTGGCATACAGCAGGCTTTAGAAAACATTAATAGAGAATCTTAATGTGTCTCAATAAAAAAGTGCCACATTTATATATATATATAAAAAAAACAAGTCTCGAAATGGACCTTATCTTTTATCATAAATGGCAAGATGCGGACACACTAAATGTTTTGATTAATTTTTACAAAGCATTTGACATTATTAGTCATACTTTCATTCCTATATCATATATTGAGCCAATTTCTTTCTCAAAATCACTCACTTTCTCTAGAAGTATCAATAATTTAGTTCACAATGGGATGTCGCACACATTTAATGATGAAAGAGGTGTCTGTTGAGGAAACCCGAAATCCCCTTTGCTCTTCTCTTATGTGTTTGAATTCTTAACATTTTTATCGAACAAAAGCTTCTTTAAAGGCATTAGTGTTAAGGATAGTGAACTCAAAACTGTATAATTAGCCTATTAATATAAATTTATTCTTGAACAATAACTACAAAATCTCTAATTAAAACTAATTAATCGTTTTTCAAGCTTTCTACCTTGAAAAAAAAAGGTGATTTTAGTTGAACTGCTTCTAAACTAGTTAAAGAAACTGTGTCTTATCTTGGGATTAAAATCCACAACAACATGGAAAATGAGATTATTTCAAGCTACATGTCAATTACCAATAATATACAGAAGAGACGCAATGCTTAGCTGACTAGCGGTCCATCTATTCAAGTGAGAGTCCCACCAGTACAGCAGTGGGGTTTACGAAGAGCATCAGATGTCTGTTTGTCATTAGAATCTCCAAATTATTTTTCTGTGAGGTTAGAGAAGATTCTTTTGGATTGCAGCAGGAATAACAGGAGTCAAAGTTAAATAGGATTTGTTAAAGAATAGAATATAATAAGGATGACTCAATGTGCTTTAATTCTCCACACTAAACCACAGTTATATTAAGCTGGAGATTACGATTTGTTACAAATCCTTCTAGTGACCGGAACTGCAAACACAATTTCACTTTAGAAAAATGTAGGGGTTCACAGTTTCTTTTATTGGGCCCTTCAAAGACAAGCGAGCAACCAATAAAAGTGGCTGCATTTCATAAACAAGTTTCGATAAGTTGGCCTTTACTGAGTAAGCATTAATTATTCTCCATCCAGCTTTATCTCACTCTCTGTGACAATGCACATGTGCAATCTCTTCAGTAAGGGACTATGAAATGATTGACTGTTCTCATGTGACCTTATCCCAGAGGGACTATGAAATGGTATTGACCTTATCTCTCTCTCTCTCACTCTCTCTCTCTTTAAATATAAGTAATCAATAGACGGTTTATTACCTACTGCATAAATGGAGTTAACATATTGGACAAGAGGTGTAATAAAAAGTTTATAAAGGTGTTTATTAATTCATAAAACTGATCCTTTGCTGTCATTTCAATGGTCAACTCAACACTGTCAACTTAACTTGGACCTTCTCTTATATGGTTTTTTTTTTTAACAATAAGTAAAAGAATAAGCGATACGCTTTAAAGTCGGCTCACTCCGCAGCAAGGGGCTCCCATCCCGTTAGTTGTCTAGTTTACTGCTCAAAAGATTCGAGGCGTGCACGTCTGTTTTGACGTCGCTACTTGATGACGTCACAGCAGTGACAGCCCTGCACTTTACGAGCACGCGCGTTCGCTCTGTTTTATTTACCCTCTCTACTTACCATCGTGATCGTCGGCTTTACTGGGCAGGACTGATGGTAGGCTTAAGTGTACGGAGACGCGTTAGGAGGACATGGGAGGGCGACACTTTTAACAATAAGTAAAAGGAGAGAATTGCTGTTTAAAACACTGCACAGCTGCTACTCGATTAATACAACACAACACGAGTGAGTTCAGTAACGTTTAGCTTGTGTGGTCTGCAAAGGGGCTACAGAATCTTCCAACTGCTCATTTTTCCAATTGAGAATTTCTTAGCTCTTTTTAGAGAGATGACTTTATAAGCGTGGAGAAATAAACAGGTCTTTCTTTCAAAGTGCTGCATGCTGTTACACTTTGATAACGCCTGCTTCAGGTCTGATAAGAACCAGATAATTCATTACAATAAATATGTATGCACTTAAGATGAGGCTATCCAGAAGCATACTATTATTTATATTGTCTGTGTGCAATTATTTAATAAATCACTCAACTACATTAAAGTTTGCATTCTCAACAAAAGAAAAAAACCTCTTTTTCGATTCCTTTGGTAAGGCTTTCCAACTTTAATCGCTTTTAATTTGATTTTATTTTCGTTAGCATTCAATGCCAAATGCTTATATTTTTTCTTTTTATTCCTATGTACTAAATAAAAAATTCAGACTGTTTTACACCTGCTATTAGTTAATTCAGTGTATATATTATACATTCTAGGAATATGCAAAGCATTTAATGAACATGATTTCATATCCTACACATATACATGATTGCACAAATACTCCTCGCATTTCAACGGAATAACACCTCTCATAACTCGACTGGGAAAATGACATCCTGTCTTAAACTGAAACAATTAAACTGTCGCTCCGGCAAAAATGAATTCATGTCACCGTAAAACAGCTTGCTGGGTGTTCGCAGGACTTGTGCTGCTGTTTTAACGGATAAAAGTAAACGCGCCGATCTCTTTACTTCATTTCAGAAGATGATCTCAGATCTTCGTAGAAGGAGGTTGTGTGCTTTCTGTTTTTTATTTGACGGATATCTGGTACACAAAGCCTCTGCCGCCGTACTGCTTTCGCGAGTGAATCATTGTCCAGACTGCGTGTTACTGCATGGAGTTTAAACTCTTAAATTCAATTGTAAAACAAATGCTGAGATGGTAGCAATTTTTCTGAATGAAATCACCCGCTCCTCGAACACAAATAATTCGGCAATCTCGCTAGGACACCGACAGAAGGAACAGATGATAAAGAATAAAGATTAACAGGGGGATAAATATAAATGTAATAGGAGAACGTGAAATACAAAAAGTGAACCAAAGACAAAAGCCAAGTCGGGCAGGATACGAGAAGACGCAGTCGAGAAGACTCCTTAGTAAACACCGACCTGCCGTTCAAGACGCGTGCTGTAGCACTACCAGAAGCGAAAAATAAAATCCCCCACACACAAAGTGACGGCCCCGAACACGGACCACTTACTTTCTGCCTCTGTGTGATACGTTTTAAAGTCGACTCACTTCGCAACAAGGGGCTCCCATCCCGTTAGTTGTCTAGTTTACTGCTCAAAAGATTCGAGGCGTGCACGTCTGTTTTGACGTCGCTACTTGATGACGTCACAGCAGTGACAGCCCTGCACTTTACGAGCACGCGCGTTCGCTCTGTTTTACTTACCCTCTCTACTTACCATCGTGATCGTCGGCTTTACTGGGCAGGACTGATGGTAGGCTTATAAGTGTACGGAGACGCGTTAGGAGGACATGGGAGGGCGACACTTTCGATTTAATGGATTAGTGTTTCTCAATCTCAGGTCTAGAGACGCCGTGTGGCTGCAGGTTTTTCCACACGAGCTCTTGTTTCAATTGGATTCCAAGACTAATCCATTAAACTGTTACTGCCCAGTTTGTATGTCTTGGTCAACGTGGAATTTACATAACTAAATTTGGTAAGTTTTTATTAGAATGCACCAAGTATTTCTATGTGTTAACATGGGCAATGAGTGCTTTTAAGATATTCATCATTATCATCCTCATCATGAGATTAATTTTGCATTTCTAGATGTTCTGGTTATTTAATCCAAAGGTCTGAAAAATTAAACTCATAAAAAAAAAACTATTTTAAACGTGTTTCCATCATGACAGTTTATTCATGCATACCATATTTTTCTAAATTAATTTAATATTAAGCATCATTGGGGTCCACATAACTTCTCTAATTTATATCACTGATTAGATTTTTGTTTGCTGGCTTTGTCCATTTTTTCATCATCCATCAGTAGTCCACCATCATACTGCCATTCCAAAGTCCTTGGTCCCTTCTTTCCATGTCCTGATGGAATCTTTCACCCTGCTCTTCACTCACAGCTCTAAGATTTTCAGGGGGAAAACTCCAAATGCAGACTTTGAGACTTCAAGCTGCAAAGTAATTCCCTTAAACATAACTAATGCATTGTTCACAATTTCTTTGTAATTTGGACCTTTTCCCAAAAGCACAGAAATAAGGTCACTGACTTTATGTTGTTCGTTGCACAATTAAATTCTGCATTAGAAACCAGTTCTCTAATGTCAGGTTCAGCAAAAATGTCCTGTTTCAGTTTAACCTCAGACAAACTCGGAGACTTCTGGCACAAATACATCAAACAGGCTCCATCTTCTGACAGGACAAATTACATCATTATACCAAACTTCATATGGAGCAGGGGTAGCTGCACTTTATCTGGATCCACCAATAGAGGTTGAGAGATGCTGTTTTGTCACCAAGCAGTAGCTTTTTCCTAGCCGGCCATTCCTTTTGCACCCAATGTCAGTTCTTGGCTCTGCTGTCCCACTCGCATGTGTGAATTTAGCTTACCTGACCCGGCAAGATACACCAATACAACTTTCATGTCCCCACATATGAAACACCGTAGCTCTGTATGCAGTTGAAGTTCATTTTCTCAAGAAGATTTTCAAAGTTGAGCAACAGGTAATGATGTTTTATTTCTTACTTTCAGAAAGCACACTGTTTTACAGCATTTATAACGAACCAATCATGGCAAGGCTGTTAGGGTGATTGGATTAGGGTGCATTGATATCACCACAAGAGTGCGTCAAGAAGTCAATATCCTTTTCTGGTACTATTTGTTCTTTCTTTCTGGACATTATTTTATACACCTCAATGACTGTTCTTGCTTTACATCATTTAGAGCATTTCATAATGTTCATTATTATACAGCACTTTTTTTTGTTCATATAGCGCCTTTCAGTATTAACACTACAATACTTAATGACTTTCATTGCTTTCTCATACTTTTTTTTATTCATGTAGTGTCTGTCTATTTCAGGTCTTCTGTTCATCTGAAGATGTTGCACTATCCCTACAACCATCACCTACCCTCTTGCTGACACAGGGGGTGGGCAACTGTCATCTAGAGAGATGTGCGACCACTTTGAATTTCTTTTTGGGTCCGTTTTAAAATAGTTTTACCTTGAAGGGGTTTGGTCTGCAAAAAGCCCCCAACATCAAGAACTCATCAAGCCCTGAATACTTTAGAGATGTGCATTTCTCTCCTCCCTGTGCTCCTTCATTCTTCACTTTCCACCTTATCATTTTAGGGCTTCTCTCTAGGTTAGATTCTCAGCAATGGCTTGGCTTGTCTACTTTCAAGACAGATGTGAACCTCACTCTTGAATCATGAAGTGATTTCTGCACTGCTACAGGGACTTGTTTAGTACTTGTACTGTCCTTATTGTCTCTCCAGTATGAGTTCTTGTGGATCTGAAGGCTGTTCCTCCAGGCGAATTGTTTTCTACATTCAGAACAACATTATGTCTTTATTTTTACATGCTTCTGAAGGTTGCCAATATTGGTAAATCCTTTTCCACATTCTGGACAGGAATATGGCTTCTCTCCTGTGTGAATGCTTCTGTGGGCCTTTAGACTGCACAGTTGTGTGAATCGCTTACCCCAATCAGAACAACAGTGTGGTTTCTCTCCAGTGTGAAATCTGTGGAACTGAAGGCAGCTAGACCACATAAATTCTCTACTACATTCTGAACAACAATATGGCTTCTCTTCAGTGTGAATTCTTTTCTGGTCCTGATAGCTACTAGTGCAGGTAAATCATTTACCACATTCTGAACAACAACAATATGGTTTCTTGCCTGTGTGAATTCTTCTGTGCTTCTGAAGATAGTCCATTTGTTGGAATTGCTTTCCACATTTAGGACAACAATATGGCTTCTCTCCAGTATGAGTTCTTGTGTGGGTATGAAGAGCACTTTTTTGTGAAAATAGTTTTCCACATTCTGAACAATATGCCTTTTTTCCTATGTGAATTTTTACATGTTTAAGAAGGTAACTAATGGTGGTAAATCCTTTTCCAAATACTAGACAGGAATATGGTTTATCTCCAGAATTAATTCTTCTGTGTTCCTGAAGATGGCTTATTAGATGGAACCACTTGCCACATTCAGAAGACTCATGTGGCTCCTGTTGTGTTTCACACAGATTACCATCCCTGGACTTACATTTGCTTTTAATCAATTCCCTTTGTGTCTGGTAGGCTGGGGTATTGAGTATTTGAGTGGTGATTGCATCTATGGTGGTTAGTTTCATCACTGACTGAGAATCATCCTGCATAAAGGTGGGTATCCCATTCTCCAATGCCAATGTCAGGTTCTTCATATTCTTATCATCCATTGTCTGTTGAGATCTGCACTGTAGAGATGTCTGAGCCAATGGGGATAAGAAGAAGCTGCCATTGGCTTTTAAAGTTGCATACAAAACACATATGGAGGTAAAGGTGAGCTTTTGAAAGAGATCTGTCAAGAAACAACCATTTCCTATCAGTATTAACCCAGCTTCATTTTACTGATTCTGATTTGACTGCAAACACGACCACAAAAGAAAACAAAAAGAGAAAAATGTAAAAAATTGAGTCTCAGCCATCCCCCATTATTATATTTAAGCAACACTTAAGCAATTGAATTAATTTGGCAATGCATTTGTTATAGCAATGGCGTACACCCTTTTTGGACTTACACATTTCTCAAACAAAGATAAATTGGTGCATTGGGGATTAAAGTATACTCAGAAATGAAAACGGGCAGAGAAGAAATGAGCCGAGTTTAAGCACTGCACCAAATTACAGTTGTTTTATGAAACATTTCTTTCATAATGTGCTTTTGTGATTGTTTCTTATTGCTGTGTATTTGTAATATCAAGCATTTTGATAATTGCATAATATAAGATCATTTAAGATATTTATAGGGATGACTCTTTTAAAGTAAGCTTTTGTAACTTCTAACCCAGGACTTTCAAGAATTTGATTACTGATAAGAAAATGCTACGGCCATCTGTGACATGGAGGTGGGGGGATAATTGACCCAAGTCCATTTTATGACTTCATTGTATCCTTTGAAGCTTGAGAAAATGCCGAGCAGTTAAACCATTGGGGGACTGGTGGAGGGGATTGTATTGTGCCAGAGCTGTTTCATTGATGAATCAGGGGCTACACAGCCACAATAAGAGGAGGATTTAGACCTTTTCTCTGCCATTTTCTACCCTGAGAAGACCATTTCTATTGGTTTCCATATACCGATAGAACACACTGTCCGTTTATGCCACTCCATCCAAGGGCACATTGAACCAGAGGCCAATCAACATACCAAGACAGAAAAGCTACCTGGTAATCTAAGTAAGATGAACCAACTATTACTTAGGTCACGTTATTATTTTCCCAATGCTCATCTGAACTCTGCTTGTATTTTATAAATAAAAGTGTAACTTTTTCTCTCGTGTCTGTTCTGGTACTCTGTGTAATTGTCTCGGGTCATAGATGTAAATGAAAAAGGGTCACATTAAACTACAACAATGCTATATACTGTATACCCTGCCGTTCTTTCTTATATTCTCTAAGTGCCTTGAGCATGGGAAAGGCGCTATATAAATAAAATGTATTATTATTACAACAGCAGTCAATCCTGACGGTGTGGTAAGAGTATGGGATTTGGGGCAGCCTTTTTATGTTATGGTCTATCTATATAATAAAGGGGAATTGGGTCCACCCAGTGCCCCCACCATGATAGACCAAAGGGGGAAAAGCATCAACATGGCTAAACTGAACTCACAATGACACAAAAAGACAAACTCCTTTAATCCTAGACTTACTCCTTACTCCTTACTCCTAGACAACACCTTTAATCTGTCAAGTTTGTAATCCAAATATCATGAGAAGAAAATGCAGTAGATGTGGTCTTAGGTGAGATGTTGCTTTTGTAAGTGGTGTTTTAACTGGTTTTAGAGCTTTGATTCTGGGACAATGGTTCAAATTTAACTGGTCAGGAAACTGCTATATTTTTCTTTTCTTTTTATTTTTTCCCCCCCAAAGTAAAACATTACATTTTCAGTGGGGACACAATTTTCATCAAATAAATAGGCAAATAATTTTCCCAGCATGTGCTGCACACCAAACCCCAGTTCTGCCATCTGCGATATGCCGTAAACACTTGATAAAACGTGATGTTATGTGTTGTTTTCTGAATACTTCTGCTTGTATTTGCAGTTCCTGCTTTTAACAAGCCACTTGACAGGAAACATAATGTGGAATTAGCGATCTAAAGTCCTTATCAATGGTAAGGATCTCTATATAAACTGCTCAAAAAAAAAATTAAAGGAACACTTTTTAATCCAAGTAAAATATTAAGTCAATTAAACTTCTGAACTGTTGATCTGGTCAGTTAAGTAGCAGAGGGGCTTGTTCATCAGTTTCAGCTGCTTTAGTGCACTAGAAGGACAACAATGAGACGACCCCCCAAAACAGGAATGAATGGTTTAACAGGTGAAGGGAGGCCACTAACATTTATCCCTCCTCAATTGTTTTGTCACTTGTTTTGCATTTGGCTACAGTCAATGTCACTACTGGTAGCATGAGGCCATATCTGGACGCTCCAGAGTTGGCCCAGTTAGTCCAACTTCTCCAGGATGGCACATCAATACTACGTGTCATTGCCAGAAGGTTTGCTGTGTCTCCCAACACAGTTTTAGGGCAAGGAGGAGATTGCAGGAGACAGGCAGGCAGTTATTCTAGGAGAAGGCCCCTCGTAGAAGGTCCTTCACCCATCAGTAGGACTGACTGGTATCTGCTCCTTTGGGCAAGGAGGAACAGGATGAGCACTGCCAGAGCCTACAAAATGACCTCCAGCAGGCAGGAAGAACACTGGTGTGAATGTCTGACCAAACCATCAGAAGCTCGATTGGCATTTGCCATAGAATACCAGAATTGGCAGGTCCACCACTGGCGCCCTGTGATTTTCACAGATGAGGGCAGGTTCACACAATTTGTTCATATAGTGATGTTATTTAAAATATCACTTGTCTGCAGTACATTGCATCAAGGCCGACAGGGGAATATACAGCTGCCTGAGTCAAGGAGCCCTACAAACCATAAGTCGTAATGAGAACTGAGGGGTGTCATTAAGATAACATGGTAACATCTAAATTCATTCAATTGAGACAAAGAAATGCATTTAGTTCCACTCTGCAAGTATTTTCTTACAATCATTTCAAGTGATTGCCTGTATTTATTTAAAGATTTCTACTGAAAAAAGTAAGTTGCAGGGCAAATTTCCTGACGCGTGTAGACATTTTGTTGAGCGGTTGGATGCGTGTTGTGATTGTTCTAGTAATGAGATGCAAGCTTTGCCAATGATGACGACAGTCTTGGTCATCAATTAATCCTAAAGCTGCGAGAGAACACAAAGGTGAAACTTGAAGCTCCACAGCACAAAAATCAGCAAAAGGAATTACTATGAAAGTTTTCCGTCTGAGAGAAGACGGTAATATGCACAATGAGGTGTATTGGTGTTTCTTGTGTGTGAATTGAATCTTCCCTGTTGTGCTAGTCATGGTGCAGTTCCCTGCGGTTGGCTGGCGCCCTACTCGGGGTTTGTTTCCTGCCTTGTGCCCTGTGTTGGCTGGGATTGGCTCCAACCGACCCACCGTGACCCTGTAGTTAGGATATAGCGGGTTGCATAATGGATGGATGTATGGATGGATGGATGTATGGATGGTGCAGTTCCACCCTATAAAAATTTTGGCCCCCGATGAAACTATTTGATGACAATTTTCCCCTCAAAGGAGGTTTATCAAGCCGAGGTCAGCCCCACTGTTGTCGGACATCTGATTTAAACTGCACGGTCAGCGTGATCCCCACATGGAAAGTCGGAAAGAAAACGGTAAGTAGCAGCAAAATAATGAATTCTGTATGTGGTTTAATTTCTCCGATAAAAGAAAACTTTATATTATAAGCTTTCACAAACAACGAAATGAGCACGCAGATAAACGATGAATGCCAAGTGCGGGAGAGTGGCGTGTGCGCATGCACATTACCGGCAGACATGACGACTTCAGGCACACAGCGGGCGTGAAATCGACACTCGAAACGGCGCGCACAGATACGAGACGAGATAGGAAACAGTCACTCGTTAGTGCGCCTGCGTTTACGGACGTCAGACAGACAGGAAACAAACAGTCTAACCATTCCGTACTTCACGTGAATGACCTGATTTGCTGAAGCCAAAGCTACAAATACGCACCTGTCCTTTGTTTGAAATCTTGTCTTCCACTCGACAGACCGGCACTACACCAGCATTTCCATGTGGCTCCGAGGATGTTTTCTCTCCCCCGATCGCCAGTTGCTCACATATCCAGACTAATGAATGTAAACAGCGGATCGTCATTCATGATCTCTGGCTAACACGCCCTCTGCACGGCATCTCAGGATAACCCCGCCCCTTATGACCGCTTCTCGCTCTCAGCCTCCTTCCCTTCAGATGGCGCGTATCAATTCATCCATCCATCCATTACCATGGGCCGAGTTAAGACCCTTAGATGTCCTAAGCACTGAGTAATTTTGGTGTCCCCTTACACTAGTAATTCAAAATATTAAAACAATAACAAACTAGAAAATATAATTTTATTTTATTATCGAAAATTCGAAATTAAACAAAAAGTACTTATAGTAAGAAGGAAAATAATATTTATGTTTGCATGCTTCATTTTATTTTTATCTTAATAATTTTCTCCTACTTTTTTTCCTTGCAAACTCTTTGATTAGATCTTCATAATCAATCTTACGTAACACATCTGCTTCTATACATAATAGAGATAAAGCATCCAGAATATGTTATTTGAATTATTATGTGGCATTCAACACAGTTATGCATTTCATAAACTGAATAATACGGACATTTTAATCATGTGCTTTTAAGGTGGGAGGAGGGGGGAACTGACAAGTGGCATATGAAGGATTGTAGGAATTCTAGGCAGGAAGTGGAAAAAAGAATTATCCGTAAACTACATTATGTAAAAGTGAAAAATCGTACAGCTGATTACTATTGGATAAAATTATTGATAACTTTTTTTACTAAGAAAGATTTAGTTACAGAATATTCTTTAAACCTTATATTAAGAATGTGTGTAAAAGATTTGCTAAATAATGAACGCAAAAGCCATAAAGAAATTAAATAATAAAAATGGTAAAAATTCATGACAGTTAAAGTCGTACGGCAATGTAATGCTTAGAGCGGTTATATGCATTAAAAACTGCAAATCTGCCGCCCCCATGTCGTAAACCGAACGACTTTAATTGTTATAGTACCTAGGGGTCGTGAAAATGGTATCAAAATGAGACTAGGACCAGAATTTTCGTGAAAATCTCTAGTTTTTGATGAAGCAAACCAAATTCCAAAATATCGATATTTTGTTTCAGCTTTTTTGAAATTGTTTACATCTCATATTTAAGGATGTTTGAGGCCTCAAAGTGACTACAAAGTGGCTTAAATGGCTACAAATATTAATTTTATCTGCCATTATTCTAAGGACTACAAATTATTCAATCTCCTGCCAAAACCTGTAGAAATTGACTTTAACCTAAAAATGGATTTAAAAATTTATTTTGTACGGCACTGCTTTTCGATAAAGATCTGATCGCGTTTTTATCATTACTTGAAGAGAAAATGGCATCCGAAATTTTACAAATTTTAACGTTTGGGGTCGATTTTAAAGGTTTTTGAAATGTATGGTTTTCATTTTGACATGAAAACCGTCGATTTACCATTTTGATTATTTAATTTATTTATGGCTTTTGTGTCAATTTAGCAAATCTATTTATACATATTCTTAGTACAAGATTTGAAGAATATTTTGTGAAAATTGTGTTAATAAATTTTCTTTATTAGTAAAAAAGTTATAAACAATTTTATCCAATAGTAATCAGCTGTATGATTTTCACTTTTGCATAATGTAAATGAATTTAAAAATATCCAAGAATAGAATTAAATAGACTTACCAGAATATTTTTCCTCAAACTGGGACAATTTTTTGTTTTTGCTTAAAACAGAAAACAATGCTTTCTACGCACTAGAAATTTCTTTTAAGTTAAATAATAGATAATTCACGAAACACAACAATTATGTGATAATAATTTTTAATCAATTATTAACTATTATTTAAAAATATAAAAACATATTGTTTTGAATCAAATTATTTTCACAATATTTTGACATAACATGGCGTTTAAGGGAATCACCATGAAACGGGAATTCCTCGTCGTAGATGGCACCAGTATGCAGAACGCAGTGTGTAAGGCGCCATCTATGAACAGTGATGGCATAGGGAGGTACAGGGAGGCATTATTCATTTTTCATTAAATTTTGAAAATGGCTATAAATGTAATTAATTTAATAATTTATGTGATAAATTTGGCCATGAAAAATGTTTGTGGTGCCCCCTTTACCCTTGATGCCCTCAGCATGTGCTTACTTTGCTGATGTGATTAATCCAGCATTGGCTTTATCCTAACTACAGGGTCACGGGGTTCTGCTGGTTCAATTCAATTCAAATAAGCTCCTTGTATACTGACATAACATGCAATAGCGTCACTCTGGTTGGTGTCACCCGGTGCGGTAACAAAGGCCTGATTAAGATCCCCACACGTCCCTGGATGACTTAATGAATAGAGCTCCTTAACAAAGAGCTGATCAGACTTTAATCAATGAAGTGGGTTGACACCCATTTTGGTAGGAACAGCAAACGACAGTGACTCAAACCGGGCAGTTCAGCGAACACTTCTGAAACAGTAAAGAGAGGGGAAAAAAATGAAACATCAAGTGTTACTTTGCTAAACTCATATACTGTCGAATAAAAAAGATTCAGGCAATTTTAAGTTTAATAAACTTAACACATGCAAATCCTGTCCAAATACAGTGGTGTGAAAAACTATTTGCCCCCTTCCTGATTTCTTATTCTTTTGCATGTTTGTCACACAAAATGTTTCTGATCATCAAACACATTTAACCATTAGTCAAATAAAACACAAGTAAACACAAAATGCAGTTTTTAAATGATGGTTTTTATTATTTAGGGAGAAAAAAAATCCAAACCTACATAGCCCTGTGTGAAAAAGTAATTGCCCCTTGTTAAAAATAACCTAACTGTGGTGTATCACACCTGAGTTCAATTTCCGTAGCCACCCCAGACCTGATTACTGCCACACCTGTTTCAATCAAGAAACCACTTAAATAGGAGTTGCCTGACACAGAGAAGTAGACAAAAAGCACCTCAAAAGCTAGACATCATGCCAAGATCCAAAGAAATTCAGGAACAAATGAGAACAGAAGTAATTGAGATCTATCAGTCTGGTAAAGGTTATAAAGCCATTTCTAAAGCTTTGGGACTCCAGCGAACCACAGTGAGAGCCATTATCCACAAATGGCAAAAACATGGAACAGTGGTGAACCTTCCCAGGAGTGGCCGGCCGACCAAAAT
This sequence comes from Polypterus senegalus, assembly GCF_016835505.1. Taxonomy (NCBI): domain Eukaryota; kingdom Metazoa; phylum Chordata; class Cladistia; order Polypteriformes; family Polypteridae; genus Polypterus; species Polypterus senegalus. Next base: position 173,102,181 of record NC_053161.1, on the reverse strand, counting down.
TACACCAAAGCGCAGAGGCGACTCATCCGAGAGGTCACAAAGACCCCAGGACAACGTCTAAAGAACTGCAGGCCTCACTTGCCTCATTTAAGGTCAGAGTTCACGACTCCACCATAAGAAAGAGACTGGGCAAAACGGCCTGCATGGCAGATTTCCAAGACGCAAACCACTGTTAAGCAAAAGAACATTAGGGCTCGTCTCAATTTTGCTAAGAAACATCTCAATGATTGCCAAGACTTTTGGGAAAATACCTTGTGGACTGATGAGACAAAAGTTGAACGTTTTGGAAGGCAAATGTCCGTTACATCTGGCGTAAAAGGAACACAGCATTTCAGAAAAAGATCATCATACCAACAGTAAAATATGGTGGTGGTAGTGTGATGGTCTGGGGTTGTTTTACTGCTTCAGGACCTGGAAGGCTTGCTGTGATAGATGGAACCATGAATTCTACTGTCTACCAAAAATCCTGAAGGAGAATGTCCGGCCATCTGTTCGTCAACTCAAGCTGAAGCGATCTTGGGTGCTGCAACAGGACAATGACCCAAAACACACCAGCAAATCCACCTCTGAATGGCTGAAGAAAAACAAAATGAAGACTTTGGAGTGGCCTAGTCAAAGTCCTGACCTGAATCCAATTGAGATGCTATGGCATGACCTTAAAAAGGCGGTTCATGCTAGAAAACCCTCAAATAAAGCTGAATTACAACAATTCTGCAAAGATGATTGGGTCAAAATTCCTCCAGAGCGCTGTAAAAGACTCATTGCAAGTTATCGCAAACGCTTGATTGCAGTTATTGCTGCTAAGGGTGGCCCAACCAGTTATTAGGTTCAGGGGGCAATTACTTTTTCACACAGGGCCATGTAGGTTTGGATTTTTTCTCCCTAAATAATAAAAACCATCATTTAAAAACTGCATTTTGTGTTTACTTGTGTTTTATTTGACTAATGGTTAAATGTGTTTGATGATCAGAAACATTTTGTGTGACAAACATGCAAAAGAATAAGAAATCAGGAAGGGGGCAAATAGTTTTTCACACCATTGTAAGTACAAGTCTTAGGGAGGAAAAAGCTAGCATGCTAAAGACAAACGCAGAATTGTGACGTCTTAGTGAAGACTCCACGGGAAGATTTATTCGAGAAGTATAGCGTTTGTCCAGAGAGTTTAGAAGACATATGCCTGTACCAAGTAGGAGGGAAGCACAATTGGATGAAGACAATTTTTGACTTAAAGGAATCCAAAGAGTACAGGCGCAAGAAGAAATTGTCATTGATTAGGTAAGGGCGCTACAAATTACAGCAGGACAGAGTAAATTACTTGAGAGAGCAAGTTCTTCTCTTTCTGCCGTGGCACAATGAATTCCAAGGTATAGAAAATGTCAATTGCGAGGAGCTGTACAATGAGAGTCTGGCAAAGATCGAAGAAAACAGGGAATTATTTTCTGCAAAGTTATCGATATTGAAGAGGAAGATGCACAAGAATTTATAAAAGAAAAAGTTTCACCGGAACAGAACCTGGATATACTGCAGCAAAGAGGACAGGAAGCAGCTGTGAATAAGAATGAGAATCGGTACTGCTGTCCAAAAAGAATACTTCACGAGGATATCTGCTTATTGGCTTCCCGACTAAATGAGGGGTAGATAGATTTCGTCTTCCACATTCTCAATTCGTTTAAATTAAGAAAAACTCCTTTCTATATCTTCTTGAGTGGATCAGCAGGTGTTGGAAAAAGTACGGTCATTGGCTGTATATACCAGTCAATCACCAATTATTTAGACTCTCAGCCAGGTTCGACTGGAGACAACATCTACATACTTTTATGAGCGCCGTCAAGGAAAGACTGCATTTCTTATCGAATGTGTTACATTGCATACAACATTTGCATTATCGGTCTCTAAATTTGGAAGTCAAATGCCTGAATTATCGACAGAAGTGGCCAACACAGTAAGAGAAAAATGATTGAACATCAAGTGATGAAATTTCCATGGTGGGAAGGACAATTTTCAGTCGTGTAGATTCTTGTATGCGACAAATAAATGGGCATCAACAAACTGTTTAGAGGAATATCCGTTTTGGTTGTCGGGGATTTGAACCAATTACCACCAGTTATGGACTCACCGATTTACAAGATGGGAAAAGACGATGATTTTTGCAAATTAAGAGAGGAAAATCCACTTGAAACAAATAATGCTTCGACAGGATGAATTTGAATTCATTGAAGCACTGAACGCATTAGCCAGTGAAAATATGGTAGAAAAACCATACAGTGCATCCGGAAAATATTCACAGCGCATCACTTTTTCCACATTTTGTTATGTTACAGCCTTATTCCAAAATGGATTAAGTTCATTTTTTTCCTCAGAGTTCTACACACAACACCCCATAATGACAACGTGCAAAACGTTTACTTGAGGTTTTTGCAAATTTATTAAAAATAAAAAAAACTGAGAAAGCACATGTACATAAGTATTCACAGCCTTTGCCATGAAGCTCAAAATTGAGCTCAGGTGCACCCTGTTTCCCCTGATCATCCTTGAGATGTTTCTGCAGCTTAATTGGAGTCCACCTGTGGTCAATTCAGTTGATTGGACATGATTTGGAAAGGCACACACCTGTCTATAGAAGGTCCCACAGTTGACAGTTCATGTCAGAGCACAAACCAAGCATGAAGTCAAAGGAATTGTCTGTAGACCTCCGGGACAGGATTGTCTTGAGGCACAAATCTGGGGAAGGTTACAGAAAAAATTCTGCTGATTTGAAGGTCCCAATGAGCACAGTGGCCTCCATCATCCAGAAGTGGAAGAAGTTCGAAACCACCAGGACTCTTCCTAGAGCTGGCCGGCATCTAAACTGAGTGATCGGGGGAGAAGGGCCTTAGTCAGGGAGGTGACCAAGAACCCGCAGCAATCCATCAAGCAGGCCTGTATGGTAGATTGGCCAGATGGAAGCCACTCCTTAGTAAAAGGCACATGGCAGCCCGTCTGGAGTTTGCCAAAAGGCACCTGAAGGACTCTCAGACCATGAGAACCAAAATTCTCTGGTGTGATGAGACAATGATTGAACTCTTTGGTGTGAATGCCAGGTGTCACATTTGGAGGAAACCAGGCACCACTCATCATCAGGCCAATACCATCCCTACAGTGAAGCATGGTGGTGGCAGCATCATGCTGTGGGGATGTTTTTCAGCGGCAGGAACTGGGAGACTAGTCAGGATAAAAGGAAAGATGACTGCAGCAATGTACAGAGACATCCTGGATGAAAACCTGCTTCAGAGCGCTCTTGACCTCAGACTGGGGCGACGGTTCATCTTTCAGCAGGACAACGACCCTAAGCACACAGCCAAGATATCAAAGGAGTGGCTTCAGGACAACTCTGTGAATGTCCTTGAGTGGCCCAGCCAGAGCCCAGACCTGAATCCGATTGAACATCTCTGGAGAGATCTTAAAATGTCTGTGCACCGACGCTTCCCATCCAACCTGATGGAGCTTGAGAGGTGCTGCAAAGAGGAATGGGCGAAACTGGCCAAGGATAGGTGTGCCAAGCTTGTGGCATCATATTCAAAAAGACTTGAGGCTGTAATTGCTGCCAAAGGTGCATCGACAAAGTATTGAGCAACGGCTGTGAATACTTATGTACATGGGATTTCTCAGTTTTTTTATTTTTAATAAATTTGCAAAAACCTGAAGTAAACTTTTTTCACATTGTCATTATGGGGTGTTGTGTGTAGAATTCTGAGGAAAAAAATGAATTTAATCCATTTTGGAATAAGGCTGTAACATAACAAAATGTGGAAAAAGTGATGTGCTGTGAATACTTTCTGGATGCACTGTATTTAATTGATAGAGTCCAGGTAAGTGTCAGCATCAGCAGTTCCGAAGGGTGCTATCAGATTGTATGGTAAGAAAATAAACGTGCAGACTTTTACAATGAAAAGAAAATAAAAAATCATCCCGGCCCAGAGTACGTTTTCAGTGTGAGAGATGTAATATTAGGGAAGTTCTCCGAGACAACAAAGGAAAAAATGTCGGAAGATCTAAATGCAAGAAGTTGAGTGAAGAAACTGGCCTACCGCATCAATAAATTTTAAAAATAAGAATAAAATATATGGTAACCAGCAATATTGACGTGGAAGATCATCTAGTCAATGGAGCCTGTGGAATATTAAGGTTAATATCATTTGAAAATGATAGAAGTCAAGAACCAAAAGATTCTTTGGTTCAATTTTTCCCACAAAGAACATCGGTAATAAAGCAAGAATGGTCCACAAGACATTCATCGATGATAATGAAATTGCATCTAATTTAGCGCCTATTAGAAAAGCTTGTGTTGCACTAAATATATTAAATAAACTGCAGTATCAGACATTGAGGACTCAATTTCTAATTGTTCCTGAAGAAGCAGTTACCATTCATAAAAGCCAAGGACAGACATATGAAGAAGTAGCGTTAGATTTTGATGAAAGGAGGATAACTAGGCCTTTGCTGTATGTCACTTTAAGCCGGGTGTCAAGTACCAGAGGACTCTACATCGTAGGGAAGTTTAGGGTGCCAAAAAAGTCAAAAAGTGAGGACCCCTGGTCACAGGAGCTGTGCAGATTAAGAAGTGCAAAGACTTTGTATGTGCCACTCCGTGTATGTAAAGACTCAACAGGATTGAAAGTAGCATCTCAGAATGTATGATCTTTAAGGAATAAAAGTGACAAGTGGTATTTTAACTGCGACATACCGATATTTACCGAAACGTCGACGTTTCAAACCGAAGAAGTTGGCCTTGATGGATACAAGGTAATATTTAGGAGTGATGTTCAACACAGTTCAAGAGGTCTCATTTGCTTTGTGAAACACAATCTTGATAGTTTGAATGATGCAATACATCACAGTATAGAGAACAGCAACGATTATCATGTTGAATTATTTGTTTTTACTGTTGATGACATAACCATCGTTCCTGGATACAAGTCTCCTCGCACCCAAATAAATGTGTTTTAAACCACTTTTCAATCACCGATGGATAAGGTGAACTCTTTCGAAGAAGTCGTAATTGGAGATCTGAACATCAATATATTAAACAACAACAATAGTGACTTGCATGTATTTTTCAGCAAATATAAACTTAAATCTATTTTACCAATAGAAATCCCAACCACCAATTTGAATACAGAAATAGGTGTCATATTTGCAACAAATTCAGTTTATGCAGGAGTGCATGAAACATACACAGGTTTGTGGTATGAAAAGTATTTCAGATCCAATTATTAGATTTTCTTCTGATGTAGGAAAAATGACCAATTTCACCACCAATCGGGCTGGTTCTTTCGCCAACTAAGATACGAAAAATAGAAGATCAAACAAGAAGTAAAAGTGTAAGTAAACCAACAAGTTATTAATCAGAATGTTAATAATCATGCATGTCATCTTCATTTGCATAATATTAATTTTATTCTTGCAGCACCCGCACATAGAAGCAACATCTGTCCATTGGATGGTCAACACTATGAAGATATATTTAACCCAGAAGGGGTTCTTAACGATGTCCACATCGAATATTTCAATACAATATTGGTAACATTAATTACATTTTCTCCTCAGTCACCACTTCTTCTTCAGTTACCCAATTACATTTTTCTTCATACATCAAATATTCAGATTTTGTTTGATGGGACAGCTATAAGCGCAGAAGACATTGGTCACTGGATTTGTTCATGCTACGATGGTAGTGTAGTGCACATCTTCGATAGTACGAATCATAAACAACTCACTCGAGGACAAAATATCTATTTGGAAAATTTGTATGGTGCTAACTTCCAAATACAGTTTCATCCAGTTCAACAGCAGACGAACTACGTTGTCTGTGGGTTCTAATCTATTTCTTTTGCTATGTCTATTTGTTTCGGTAGAAAGCCATGTGAAGAAAATTTTGATATAACTCATTAACAAAGCCACACCACAGAAATATTTCGGAGGCAACGTTTGGAACCATTTCCGTAAAAAAATTTAAAACGTATCAAGTGATACTTTTGTACATATGTTCAAAGTGGTGTCTGCTTTGTTTCATTATTTAATTCCGATTATTGAATGTGTTACAATTAATTACATTTACATTAAATATTTTTGGGTTTCTTATTTTCTCCTTTACTTTGTAATAGAAATATATGTGTGATTTTGGTTAATTTATTTATCTATACTAATAAAAGGCAAAGCCCTCACTGACTGACTCACTCACTGACTCATCACTAATTCTCCAACTTCCCGTGTAGGTAGAAGGCTGAAATTTGGCAGGCTTATTCCTTACAGCTTACTTACAAAAGTTAAGCAGGTTTCATTTCGAAATTCTACACGTAACAGTCATAACGACAACATCCGCCATGTTGAACTTTCTTATTTACGGCCCCATCTTCACGAAATTTGGTAGGTGGCTTCCCTGCACTAACTGAAACCGTATGCTGACCCCATCTTACTTATTTCGATGGTATGACGCCACTGTCGGACGCCATATTGAATTTTCCAACGTCACTAATTCTCCCACTTCCCGTGTAGGTAGAAGGCTGAAATTTGGTACTTATTTCGGTGGTATGACGCCACTGTCGGCCGCCATATTGAACTTTTCTATGGTCTTTGTTACTTATGGGCCCATTTTCAAGAAATTTGGTACGCGGGTTCCCATCGCTATCTGAATCCTACTTACGTACATATATATACGTCCATAGCCTGCAGCTCGGTCACCGTGTGAGCGGCGTTGAGTCCCCATCCCAACGCCTCCCACGTTGTTGGCTGCCTGCCTATACAAGGCCATCCGTCGCTCCAGTCTCTACATTCCCTTCCTTGCTTCGCCACGGGATTCACGTCTCCCTGCTGATAACTGCAGCCTTTTTATTTAATCCATGGCTTCTCCGCTGTTTTATTGTTAGTTTATTACGATTATAGTTATTGTGTAGGTATTTTAGACTTACTTTACATTGTTCAGGTACCCATTTCCTTTATCGTTCCGACCATACCCCCATTAACATGTCTATCGAGGTGATCACCATCGATCAAAGAACTGTCACTTACCGAGTGGTTTCCAAACCTGGTGATAGCACCTGCCTTTTCCATTCTCTGTGTTACATATTGTACGGCCATATCAGGCTCATTCTTGATATCTGGAGGAACATTGTGTCTTATGTATTGAATGACTGGGACAGGTTCAAAGTGTGGACTGATGACGGTACAGGAGATAATTATACTACACAGGAGCACTAGAAGAGTGAAATGCTTAAGCCCTTCACCTATGCATCTGCATGTGAGTTGATGGCTGCCGGTGAATTGTTTGGTTGTTGCTATCAAGTGCACCGAAATAGCCAAATATTTTACACCTTTTGACAACCGCCAATGCCTCGTAAACATCTTTGATTGACAGGTGATGATTTCAGTAATGGACACTTTGATGTTTATGAATGTTTAAACTCTCAAAAGCTGGATGTAAAGTTATCGATGAAACCGGTTGTATGCTTACAACATTTGACAGATGCCGAATGTCACTTCAACACAAGTCCTGCAAATACTGTCGTAATTGAAACAAATCATGAAACTCAAACCGATTATGACAGCAGCAATCCAAGCTGTGAGATTTGAGACAAGATTACTGTTCACATGGCCAACTGTACGTTATATGCTCAACAGTAAGCTCAGCGCACAGCTTGGTCATATTACAACCGGAAGGCGAACTCACAATGTGGTATACAAAGAGATCCTTAACAAATAATTATTGGTATATTTTCCCTCAGTTTAAAAAGGTTTAATTTTCTTCTTAATAAAAATTTTAAAGCAGTACTTCTCCGCTACGAAGCGTGGGTATTTTGCTAATATTAATATATTTATTAAATTCACTCTTCTGGGTGTACCAACTACCCGTTGATTGTAAATACGTACTATAAAACGCACATATAGCATATTGAACCCGCCACAAAAGGGTAATGGGAATCTTTACCTGTTGAGTCCACATCGTGATTCCCTGGCAATTCACATTTTTGTTCGTATTCAATACAAACATAAACGCGTAGTTAAAAGACATTATTCGAAATGTGCTTCATTTACATCTTAAAATATTATGCCAACATAGAACCCTTAAAAACAATAAGGTAAAAAATAATATTACCATTTCTTTTTTCAGTTTACTCATTTGATCGACTCATCCCTATGTCTGCGTATACAAGAAAGTCGAGGGGAGGTTACTTCCGATTTTTAAAATTTTTGAAGTACTAGGGTGTTGTACCGTGTTAGCCATTATGAATGTAGTGAAAAGCCAAGCAAAATGACACCTTTTATTGGTCTTTTTAGTTAGCCAATAAAAGGTGTCAGTTTGCTTGGCTTTTCTTTTAATTTTTGAATAAGCCTCACCTATTACTTGGATACTTTATTGAGCTTTATTTTCCTACATTTACTGGGAGAGCATGGTTTAACACTGATGTTGCCTGTAAAAACCCCTCATTTTGTGGACTGATAGTTAAATTATCCACGCATTTTCTTTTATAAGGATATATGGTTTATGAGCTTCAGTTTTTCTGTATATTAGAATTGGTCCAAAGTAATCAGCAGATTCTAATTTTCCATAATTCTGTCTGGAGTAGGTAACCAATACATCTATGGTGTGGCAACTGGTATGTTACAGATTTTCCAATGGAGTAATCAAGCTGCTTTATGTCTCTCATTAGGCGTTTGTCCCTTAGTCTCTGGTCCTCTCTGCTAAGCCATCTGGAGGTTAGCTGCACTGACTGGGGCAGGAGATTTTCTTAGCAGGTTGAATTCTGAGGGTCACCACTGTAAATAAATAATTTGCCACATTCTCGTGGGATTAACTCACCCAAAATGTCTAGGTGTGCTTACTACCAGAACAGAATGGAACCACTCTCCTTAGTTGCAGCAGTTCTGTTACACTGCTGTCCCCTTAAATTCAAAGAGGAGGCTCAATGTAGCATCAGTTTTGTTCCCAAATTAATTTTTTTTCTGTTTGTTTTATGGTAATTGGTAGGATGTCAGCACAGGCCTGGAAGTTTCTTTTCATTAGTCCTGTGAATCAGGACTTTTCTCCTGTATGAATTCTTGTGTGTTGCTTGAGAGTACCGCTGGTGGTGAATTGTTTTCCACACTCGGCACAACAGTGTGGTTTCTCTCCATTATGTATTAATGTGTGCTTCTGAAGGTGGCCGATTTGTGAGAATTCTTTTCCACATTCAGAGCAGCAGTATGGCTTCTGTCCAGTGTGAATTCTTGCATGTGTCTGAAGGTGGCCAATTTGTAAGAATTGTTTTCCACATTCGGAACAGCAATACGGCTTATTTCCGGTGTGAATTCTTTTGTGTAATTGAAAATTGCTACTGTTAACAAAGTGCTTGCCACATTCAGAACAGCAAAACGGTTTATGTCCAGTGCGAATTCTCCTGTGCCGCTTAAGAGTACCACTAGTGGTGAATTCCTTTCCACACTCAGAGCAGCAATATGGCTTCTCTCCAGTGTGAATTCTTATGTGCCGCTTAAGAATCCCACTGGTGGTGAATTCTTTTCCACATTCAAAACAGCAATACGGCCTCTCTCCGGTGTGAATCCTCGTGTGCCGCTTAAGAGAACCACTGGTCGTGAATTTCTTTCCACATTTATAACAGCAATATGCCTTCTGACCGGTGTGAGTTCTTGTGTGTAACTGCAGGCTGCTATTGTTAACAAATTGTTTACCACACTCAGAACAACAAAATGGTTTCTCGCCCGTGTGGATTCGTGTGTGCTGCTTAAGAGTTCCACTGGCAGTGAATTCTTTTCCACATTCAAAACAGCAATATGGCTTCTCTCCAGTGTGAATTCTTGTGTGCCGCTTAAGAGAGCTACTGGTGGTGAATTCTTTTCCACATTCATAACAGCAATATGCCTTCTGACCAGTGGGAATCTTTGTCTGTAACTGAGGACTGCCATCGTCACCAAATTGTTCACCAAGTTCAGAACAGCAAGACAGCTTCATTCTTGTAGAACTGTTCTGCTTATCATTGGATTTACATTTCTGTTCAAACCTTTCCCTCTGCTCTTCTGAAAAGGACAAAGCGGAAGAATTAGAATTTTTCTTCTGTGGTTGAGTGCTCATATTATCTGTCCTGGTTAGTTTCAAATCAGGCAGCGAACTCCAGTGCAAAATGGCCTTGGTCCAAAGCTGTGATCCAGATATTAATATCTTCATATTTTCATTTTGTCGCGTTTGCTTTGTTGTGCACTGCAGAGATGTGAGAGGATATGAAGATAAGCAGATGGTGCCAGTGTCTTGTAAATCTGTAGAAACATACCAATGCACAATATTAATACAAACATAAAATGTTTAGATCTTTACCAAGAAGGGAAATCATTTAGCAGGAATAGTTTATTCCTGTTGAAATAAGCCAAACGCACAGTGACAAGCCAACATCGGTACTTAAATTTTGAATTCTGTATTACAAATAGTCACCTCCTAAGAATTAAATTAACATCAATTCCACTTAAATGCCCAGTGCACTCCACACTAGCTTCAAATATATCATAGAAAAAAATAAAGGGTATAAAACACAAATATTAAAAGGTTAGTTAAATAATATAAATAAATAAATAAATATAAAATATACACACAAAGTATACAGTGGGTATACCAGTGCCTGGTTGTTTCCACACATACCGCTTAGACTTAAGGCCAAAAAGTTCTATGTTGGTCTCATCAGACCAGAGAATCTTATTTCTCACCATCTCAGAGTCCTTCAGGTGTCTTTTAGCAAACTCCATGCGGGCTGTCATGTGTCTTGCCTCTCCTCAGTGTGTGGAGACAACCAGGCACTGCTCATCACTTGTCCAATACAGTCCCCACAGTGAAGCATGGCGGTGGCAGCATCATGCTGTGGGGGTGTTTTTCAGCTGCAGGGACAGGACGACTGGTTGCAATCGAGGGAAAGATGAATGCGGCCAAGTACAGAGATATCCTGGACAAAAACCTTCTCCAGAGTTCTAAGGACCTCAGACTGGGCCGAAGGTTTACCTTCCAACAAGACAATTACCCTAAGCACACAGCTAAAATAACGAAGGAGTGGCTTCACAACAACTCTGTGACTGTTCTTGAATGGCCCAGCCAGAGCCCCGACTTAAACCAATTAAGCATCTCTGGAGAGACCTAAAAATGGCTGTCCAACAACGTTTACCATCCAACCTGACAGAACTGGAGAGGATCTGCAAGGAGGAATGGCAGAGGATCCCCAAATCCAGGTGTGAAAAACTTGTTGCATCTTTCCCAAGAAGACTCATGGCTGTATTAGCTCAAAAGGGTGCTTCTACTAAATACTGAGCAAAGGGTCTGAATACTTAGGACCAGGTGATATTTCAGTTTTACTTTTTTAATAAATCTGCAACAATTTCAAAAAATTTTTTTTTTCTGTCAATATGGGGTGCTGTGTGTACAATAATGAGGAAAAAAATTAATTTAAATGATTTTAGCAAATGGCTGCAATATAACCAAGAGTGAATTGAAGGGGGTCTGAATACTTTCCGTACCCACTGTATATCTATTGTGGTCATAAGGGGGCACACTAGCTCCCCAAACTTAACACAGACAGACACCAGCCACAAGATCCAAGCACACAGGCGTTTTATTTTGGTCTGGGAGACGTTTTCCAAGTTTCCCACCTGCACAACACAGTACAGAAAACCACCAACAGGTACACATAGAACTTTCTTTCTCTTCTTCTCTATGTCTCTGACTCCTTCTTCCTCCACTAATCCTCCAGAAAGCTTTGGCCCTCTTCCTCTCAACTCTAGCTCGCCGAATGAAGGCAGGCAGTTCCTTTTATGCTTCCAGTGACCAGTTAGCTTACTGCACCCTGTCTTATGACAGACGCCCTGTATGAATAACCTGCCATTAGAGCAAAACAGCTTTGCTAGCTTTTAGCCCTTAGCAGCTTGCAAGCAGTTCATTTTTCTTTCACAGAAGCAACATGCAAAAACACTTCATGAAATAGTAACTAATGTCGCCGTTGAATTCTGTAAAATTGCTGCCATGTCCTTTAAAGAAAAGAGAGACACCATCATTGACGACACAATCGGATGAAGTGTTCAGATGCAAGCATTGTGGATTACAGCATAAGGCAAAACAATGCCCAGCATTTGGAAAAGAGTGCTCCAAGTGCAGTGGCAAAATCCACTTTGCCAAGCGCTGTTCTTCAAAGTTAAAAGAAAGAAAAAAGGAACAATCTAAGCGGAGTGGTGGCTCTGAGGCTAGGGATCTGCACTGGCAATCGGAAGGTTACCGGTTATAATACCATAAATGCCAAATAAATAAATACATAAATATATACTGTGCAAAAGTTTTAGGCAGGTGTGAAAAAATGCTGTAAACAAAGAAATGCTTTCAGGAATATAAATAACGATTGTTTATTTTTTATCAATCTACAAAATGCAAAGTGAGCGAACAAAAGGAAAATCTAAATCAAATCAATATTTGGTGTTACTACCTTTTGCCTTCAAACCAGCATCAATTCTTATAGGTACACTTGCACAAAGTCAGGGATTTTGTAGGATTCTAGTCAGGTGTATGATCAACCAGTTATACCAAACAGGTGCTAATGATCATCAATGTCACACGCAGGTTAGAAACACAGTCATTAACTGAAACAGAAACAGCTGTGTAGGAGGCTTAAAACTGGGTGAGGAACAGCCAAACTCTGCTACCAAGGTGAGGTTGTGGAAGACAGTTTCACGTCATGGCAAGATTGAGCACAGCAACAAGACACAAGGTAGTTATACTGAATCAGCGAGGTCTCTCCAAGACAAAGATTTTAAAGCACACTGGGGTTTCAAGATGTGCTGTTCAAGCTCTTTTGAAGAAGCACAAAGAAACGGGCAACGTTGAGGATCGTAGAGCGCAGTGGTCGGCCAAGGAAACTTAGTGCAGCAGATGAAAGACACATCAAGCTTATTACCCTTCGAAATCGGAAGATGTCCAGCAGTGCCATCAGCTCAGAACTGGCAGAAACCAGTGGGACCCAGGTACACCCATCTACTGTCCGGAGGAGTCTGGCCAGAAGTGATCTTCATGGAAGAGTTGCTGCCAAAAAGCCATACCTCCAACATGGAAACAAGGCCAAGTGACACAAGTATGCACAAAAACATAGGAACTGGGGTGCAGAAAAATGGCAGCAGGTGCTCTGGCCTGATGAGTCAAAATTTGAAATATTTGGCTGTAGCAGAAGGCAGTTTGTTCATCAAAGGGCTGGAGAGCGGTACAATAATGAGTGTCTGCAGGCAACAATGAAGCATGGTGGAGGTTCCTTGAACGTTTGGGGCTGCATTTCTGCAAATGGAGTTGGAGATTTGGTCAGGATTAATGGTGTTCTCAATGCTGAGAAATACAGGCAGATACTTATCCATCATGCAATACCATCAGGGAGGCGTATGATTGGCCCCAAATTTATTCTGCAGCAGGACAACGACCCCAAACATACAGGCAAAGTCATTAAGAACTATCTTCAGCGTAAAGAAGAACAAGAAGTCCTGGAAGTGATGGTATGGCCCCCACAGAGCCCTGATCTCAACATCATCGAGTGTGTCTTGGATTACATGAAGAGACAGAAGGATGTGAGGAAGCCTACATCCACAGAAGATCTGTGGTTAGTTCTCCAAGATGTTTGCAACAACTTACCAGCCGAGTTCCTTCAAAAACTGTGTGCAAGTGTACTTATAAGAATTGATGCTGTTTTGAAGGCAAAGGGTGGTCACACCAAATAGTTAGCGGATGCCTCTCTAAGTTCACGAATAGAGTAAAACTGACTGCTCAGGAGTCTTTGGGTTCTTTTTTGGCCTGAAGACCATACTCAGCTAGTTTATACATAAAGGAAAGGGGATGTATTGATAGGTGTTGTACAATGACCACTAGATGTCAGTAATGTTTTTGGTTTGCTTTGCCACAGTTATAAATATTAGCTGTATGACAGTTTTGGGGCAGACTAAATCATCCACACTGAAGCAAGTGTAATAAAGAATTGTTTGCTGGCATCAGTAAAATGTTTGTTTCTTACGATAAAGGAAGTGAACAAAACACATACTTGCCAGAAGCATTTCTCTTAAACACAACACACTTGAAAATGATGACAAAACAGAGCACAGCTAATCAAAAACACCACCACCCACCAAAATTTAGGCCCAATTCCATAAAAACTGTCCAAAATACAAAATATTTTGCTTGCTAAGTTAGCAATTAACAAAAACCAATGTCCTCACTTGCTACAATAAAACATTAAACCTCTGAGCATTTCATTTTAAACTTCCCTTTCACCCCCAAAACCTACAAGTATTTTTACTTCACACTTACTTTCATCAGATTGATGTGTAGGTGATGGTTGATCTTCTTCAGTCCCATCAGATGGAATCTCCTCATTCCTCTTCCCGTCAGACCTCACCTTGACGTCGACAGGCGTCACACTTTTAGGTTTGTGCAACTGAGTGTTGACAGTCATCTCCTCTGCCTCTTCTTTGATGCACACTGACCCCGGTTCACAATCCTCGTCCTTTATGCGGTGACTGCCCTGTTTAGGGTGGGCACACCCCTTTCCACAGTCCTCATCCTTAACATTTACAGTCATTACCTCTGTGGTATTTATGTCATCTTCGCACGTCTCCACTTTCACGTCCATCTTGGCATTACAGTAAATCGCAGCTGCTGCTTCTTTGCTCCTGAAAGAACAGGATTTAATTACATCAAAACAGCATCATTTAAAACTAATATTTATTTTAGTGGCAACTGTTCAGTCACAGTTTATATCTTTTAAGCTTGGCTGGCTGGAGATGCATGCTCCTGGTGGGGTTATTGATAGGGTCTATGGGGGCGTGGTCAAACAGAAAAATACATCGTCACTCTCATGAATATTCTAATTATATCAAAGTGAACCTTACTTGAAACATCACAGCCATTGTCTGGAGTCTGGCCTGGGAATCGATGTGTGCTGGAAAGAACTTGGTGGACCCAAATAACTCAGTCGGGCTCAGCTCAAATAAAAAAAAAAAAAGAAGCTGTGCGGTGCTGTCATATGGGCTCAACATTCACAAAGGACGAGGTGACAGTCAGGGTCAGGTGCAATGGCAGTCAAGCATGAAATGGAGCAGACATATTAGACATTGGCAATACAAGGTGATTCTTGTGACATAGAACTTAAATTCCTTGATGATGAGGAGGAGGAGCAGAACATCTTTAGGAAGTTTACACATCACAAGCTAGGTATAGTCAGGCACACTTTTTTTTTGCTTTACACACTGAAAGGTTAATTTTTGCAGTCAGAGAAGATTTTTTTTTCCAATGCATTTAAATTGTATGTGAATAGCAGCATTCAGTTTGACAGCCCGGGTATAAAACCAGACACCTCATGGATCTTTTAACAGGCACCAACTTGCCATCATTTTTGCACAGGGGACTGAATATAGAAATACATGTCACAATCGCCTGTTTTATATACTGTACATATCTAAATCTGCTCACATTCCACCAGTCTCTTAATACACAAGGCAATCCTGTGCTTTTTTTTTTTTTTAAACAAAGATTTACATAGTACCCTTAGGTGTTTATCAAAGAATATTACACCTTGAGGGCATTTTTCTGCAATTTCTGCCTGAGCAGAGTACTTCAAAACAAAGCCTTAGTATTAAAAAATAAATAAATAAAGGTAGGACAGTCCATTTTTCACTAAATCCTGACAGATACAGTATATACAGTCACAGTAAAAAGTATGTGAACCCCTAGGAATTCTCTCTATTTATGTCTAATTCCCATATAAAACAGGGTCGTATCTTCATGTCAGTCACAATAATGAACAAACACAGTCTCCTATAACTAAAGATACACAGATTTTCAGAAAATTTTTGACCATATTGAATAAATCATTCAAACTGTGAAACTGAAGGTTGGAAAAAGTAAGTGAACCCTAAGATAATGACTTTTTAAAAAGCTCATTGCAGTCTGAATTTCGCACACCTGGAGTCCATTTAATGGAATGAGTTCAGAGGTGTGGCCTGGAATGACTTTAATTGATCAAAAACACCATAAAGTTTGAGTTTGAGCTTTTGACAAGAAGCATATCCAGATGGGAGTCACGCCTCACACAACAGAGCTATCTGAAGAGCTACGATTGAGAATTGTTCATCTACATAAGGCTGGAAAGGATTACAAAGTCATCTCCGAGATTTGAGATATTCATCAGTCTACTGTTAGGCAAGTGGTCTATAAATGGAGACAATTTGGTATTGTGGCTACTCTGCCTAGAAGTGGGCGCCCTGCCAAGATGACCCCAAGAGCACAACGCAAAGTCAGCAATGAGGTCAAGAAGAACCCTAGAGTGACAGCAAATGACTTGAAGAAGTCATCAGAACTGGCTAACATCTCTGTTCAGGAGTCAAGTATACACAAAACATTGAACAAGAAATAAGTCCATTGCAGGACACCAAGAAGGATGCCACTGCTATCAAAAAAGAACATTGGTGAACGCCTGAAGTTTGTGAAAGAGCACTTGGACACTCCACAAATGTACTGGGAAAATGTTTTGTGGAGTGATGAAACCAAAATTGAACTATTTGGGAGGAACTTCATTTGGCGTAATATGGGCACTACACATCAACATCAAAACATCATCCCTACAGTAAAGTATGGTGGAGGGAACATCATGATTTGGGCCTGCTTTGCTGCATCAGGGCCTGGACAGCTTGCCATCATTGAGTGGAAATGAATTCACAAGTTTATCAACAAATTCTCCAGGATAATGTGAGGGTGTCTGTCCGTCAACTTAAGCTCAGAAGAGGCTGGGTGATGCAACAGGACAATGACCCCAAACATTGCAGCAAATTCACAATCAAATAGCTTCAGAACAACAAACTGTGTCTTTTGGAGTGGCCCAGATCTCAATCCTATTGAATGACTTGAAGAGAGAGATCCACATACAGAAGACAACCAAAGAATACGGAAGAGTTAAGGGAGAATGGGCTCAAACTCCCCCCGCACGATGTGCAGGTCTGATCTGCAGTCACAGGAAGCGCCTGGTTAAGGTCATTGCTGCCAAAAGAGGGTCAACCAGTTATTAAATCCCAAGGTCCCCCAATTTTTTTCACTACCACTGTGAACGTTGAATGCGTTTGTAAAATAAAGACATGAAAGATTAGAATTTTTTGTGTGTCATTGTCTTAAGCTCATTGTGTATATCAGTACCTGGGACCCAAGATGAAGATCAGATCACTTTTTATGACCAATTCATGCAGTAAACCAGATCATTCCAAAGGTTTCAAATACGGTTCACTTTGACTGTATGAGTAGCAGAACAAAGGGCTCAGAAAGAAAAAAGAAAAGGCAACGAAAGCTTCATTAAAGTCTAAACCGGCCTGAAGTTCAAGTTTAAGGTTTGACCTGCCAGAGACTGACCTGGAACAGAAGCAAAGGAACAGATCTGCTGGGACCTGACACTGTAGCATCTGCTCCATCCGACAGCGACAGTGGGAACCAAACTGCAAATGAGTCGGGTCAGGAGTATTCATCAATTCCAGGTGGTTCATTGGAACTGAGCACGGCCTCACTGAGTCAGTGGCATCAACTCTAACTGGACTCGCAACTCTGCCTACGACACGTGGAGAAGACCAAAACAAACTGTCCAAGCTGAAGGAAACAATTACCACAATTATGACCTCACTCAAGAGATATGAGGGATATAAAGGATACAAACATGAGAAATGAGAAGCTGCTTTAGGATATAAAAGACCAGAAGAAACATTTAAGTGATAACTTTACTGCAACCTTTAAAAACATTCTAGAAAAAGTTGAGAGAAAAAAAAAAAAATACAGGAATATATGAGTAAGGTTGAGAATACAATTAGAGCACTTGGTGCTAAGCTTGAAGACATTAAGCAAATGTTAACAACTTGTTCTGAAATAGCGGACTTCCACCGCTGACGAAAAAGCAACAGCTGCAGAATCAGAATACAAAGTGCAGGGAGACAGACTCGCTGCACTGGAAGACGGGTGCAGAAGGAATAATATCAGAATCGAAGGTCTCCCAGAAAACCGTGATGGTCCAAACCCAGGGAAATTCATAGCTGAACTATTCTCGAAAATACAGTAACTGGAGAGGGGCTTTAAATCAGACAGCGAGACCTCGGCAGCTTACCGCATACATGGACCGAAGACCTTAAAACCGAGAAGCCAGACTGTCGGTTTCAACAAACTACAGGTTAAAGAAAACTTTGTTTAAACTAAATGTTTTAATTATATAAATGTAAAATTGATAGCAGCTCACCACTCAAAGTGATAAATGCAGGGAGGACCTGGGATCGAACCTGAAAAGTCTTCATTACGAAGGAGCAGTCCTTACCCCTGCGCTAGCCAAGCAGATATCAGTGAGACCGCTGCATGTCCACTGCGAAACATGCAAACGTCTTTACTTCATATCGATTGATATTTGGGTTTCAGTTTTAACATATTGACAGTAACATGTAAATTTAACAATTTCTTCAGTTTTAATCTTGAATAAAAACACACTTGTTTTGTCAGAACTTTTGTGAAAATGCTTATTTTATATTTGGACTGCAGTCTTCATACACTATACACTTCACGTCAACATTTTGTGGTTATTGCTATAATATATGAAAAAAAATTCTGTTTTAGTTATGTTCAACATTTCTTGCATCGCATTTCCTGTCATCCTACATTTACACAGATTGTTGTAGACACGGAATATACATGAAATGTATGTATTTTAAATAACGATATAAATTTCCTTATACAACTCCAGACACCGAACTCCCAGATATAGTGAGCTGGGAGAATTTATTGTTTGACTTTAGCTGCCTCGATTGGGGGGGGTGGGGTTTCTCGGGATGAGATAACAGGCTGCCTGCCTGCGGCCAATTCACACATTTGCAAAACAAAGGAGGTTATCAGTGCACAACTGGCACAGTGAGGAGGAGCTTCAAGTAAAATGAAGGTGGCGCGGCATTACAAATATTTTCTCAGGATTCAGGGATTCAAGTGTTAATAAGCAAGGACCAGTTTAAGCTGCAAAGAGATTGGAATGGCTAAATATTTCACTCCAGTTATACAAACAAAACTAGAGGTGCAGGAATCTTAATACACAAAACAATTTAATTTGTAGTATCAACAGCAGCATATGATCCTGAAAGGCGATATGTGATGGTGATGGGTAATTTATTTAATACTAAAACGATTTTGATAAATCTCTATGCAACTAATGTGGATGATATTGATTTCATCCAAAACGCATCTGTATCCATTCCTAAAGTGAACACTCATAAACGTATAATGACTGGAGACTTTAATTGTGGTTTTAATCCAGACATGTATAGGTCTTCAGCTACAGTGGCGATAACATCTAATACTGTAAAAATAATTAAACAGTTTGTCATGGATCATAACTTATCTGACCCATTGGATATTTTTAAATCGAACTTTAAGAGCATATTCCTTCTTCTCACCATAGATAAAGCTTTGCCCCCCCATCAAATCCAGCCTCATTGGGCCATATGTTTTGGGGCGGCACAAAATTAACATCATTTTAGACCAAAATCTTTACATGCCATTCAGACAGCCTGGGTGTCACAATCCTTCCTAATCCACTAACAGCTGTGTTTGGTGGGCTCACAGAGTAGCTTAAAGTGGAGAAGGACAAACAAACCATAATTGTCTTTACTACACTATTGGCATGTAGACTTATCTTACTCAACTGGAAGAATCCCAACCCACCACCTTTAAGTGAGTAGGTGAGTAATTTCCGATACTATCTGAAATCCCGGTCACTGCCAAAAGAGATGCTACTCTGCTGGGCCCTCGACCAGTGGCGCTGTACAATGGCTGACCTTGCGCTCTGACCCCAAGGGGTATGCGGAAAGATGCATTTCACTGCGTGTTGTCCTGTATAACTATGTATGTGATAAATAAATAAAGAATCATTATTATTAATAATAATATTTAATTGGGAAAAAAAATCAAAGTCTCACTCAGAGGATCTGTTCAAAACTTTTTATAAAAATCTGGCAGGATCTAATCAATAACATTTTAGAAGAAGCATCTCTATCAGGGAAAAGGATACTCTTCACTGCTTTTAAAGATTTGCTCTGGTTTTTGGCCATCCTCTGTTTCTCTTGGGCGGGGGTTGACTTGACTGTATGGAATGTTCCCTGCTTTTAATAAAAATCAATCAATCAATAAATAAATAATAATAATAATAATAAAAAAAGATTATTGGCTTGGTTGCAGAACTTGCATATTTTTATTTAATTTATTGATAAATAAATAGTAGAATTTAGCAGTGAAAAACTACACCATGTGGGAAACACTACGAAATATCAAAACACAGAATTAGATGAATGGCAATTAAAACGGGATAGAGGATGGCATCTAAAAAACTAAGGATTATATTATGTGGGAAAGAATTACAGCTTTTAATAAAGATGAAATGGAAAGTGTAATACAAATAAGCATTAAAGATTACAAAGTGACCTAAAAGAATTCTTAAAGGGAAAAGAGAAAATAAGATGGAGACAAAAAGGATGGAAGTAGTAGAAAATAAAAAAACAGTAAATATTTAATTGGATTTGATTAAAAGAAGAAGTGCAGAACGACACAAGAAGACTGAGCTGACATTTAAGGAAACATCCGGCAGTGACACCAATGAATTGTGTACGAGGCTTGTTGTTGATTTTTATAGCGGCACTAATCACCATGTAAGCTCTCAGCTGTCTGATTCAACTAAGAGTATTATGAATAGGAAATTTAGGAACTTATGCCATGAAAAAAAAAATACTTTTAAACAAATTAAGCATTCTTAAATTTACAAATAATGAAAATAACAAAAATGAAGCCTTCATTTAAAGATGGGTTAACAGAAGAATTTTATGAGGCATTCACTGACAAAATTGTTACACATTTCTACTAGCAGTTTAAGAGGAATCTTTCACTAGTGAAGAATGAAACAAGGCGTAATAATCCTCAGATCACAATGTCAGTCACAAAACTCAGTTAAGTGGCAACTGGTGCCCCATCACCCTGCTTAATCATTATTATAAAATTATTGCTTCAATCTTGGCTAGATGGCATAAAGTAGACCTTAGACAACATTAATGGAGAATCTTAGTGTGTCTCTTAATAAAAGAGTGCCACATATTTTTATAAAAAGAAAAAAAAGTCTCATAACGGACCTTATTGTTTATCATAAATGGCAAGATGTTTACACAATAAACGGTTTCCTTAATTTTTACAAAACATTTTGACACAATTAGCCATACTTCATTTTTCTTTCATTCCTACATTATATATTTAGCCAATTTATTTCTCAAAACCATTCAATTTCTCTAGAAGTATCAATAGTTCAGTTCACTTTGCCAATGGGACATCACAAAGATTTAATGCTGAAAGAGGCGTCCATCAAGGAAACCCAACATCTCCTTTCTCTTATGTTTTCAAATTCTTAACATGTGACTTAACAAAAGCTTCTTTAAAGGCATTATTGTTCATTTAAAATACGCAATTAGCCACGGTGGCGAAGTGGCAGCGCTGCTGCCTTGGAGTTAGGAGACCTGGGTTCACTTCCCGGTCCTCCCTGCGTGGAGTTTGCATGTTCTCCCCGTGTCTGTGTGGGTTTCCTTCAGGTACTCCGGTTTCCTCCCACAGCCCAAAGACATGCAGGTTAGGTGCATTGATGATCCTAAATTGTCCCTAGTGTGTACTTGTTGTGTGTATGTGCATTGCGGTGGGCTGGTAACCTGCCCCAGGATTTGTTCCTGCCTTGCACCCTGTGCTGGCTGGGATTGGCTCCAGCAGACCCCGTAACCCCCCACCCCCCATGTTAAGATATAGCGGGTTTGGAAATGACTGTCTGACAATTAGCTTATTAATACAACTTTATTCTTCAACAATAACTACATACCTTGAAAAAAAGGTGATGTCAGTTGAACTAGTACTAAACTAGTTAAAGAGATTGTGTGGGACTAAAATCCATAACAACATAAAAAATAGGATTATTTCAAACTGTATGTCAATTACCAATAATATACAGAAGAGACGCAATGCTTGGCTGACTAGTGGCCCGTCTGTTCAAGTCAGAGTACCACCAGTACAGCAGTGGGGTTATGAAGAGCATCCGATGTCTGTTTTCTACTAGAAGCTCCCAATTATTATTCTGTGACGTCAGAGAAGATTCTTTTCAATTGCATATAAAAAAAAACACAAGTCAAAGTTAAAAAGGATTTATTAAAGAATAGATTGCACCGATTTCTCCACATTAAACCACATTTACAGTGGGTACGGAAAGTATTCAGACCCCCTTCAATTTTTCACTCTTTGTTATATTGCAGCCATTTGCTAAAATCATTTAAATTAATTTTTTTCCTCATTAATGTACACACTGCACCCCATATTGACAGAAAAAAAAGGATTTTTGAAATTGTTGCAGATTTATTAAAAAAGAAAAACTGAAATATCACCTGGTCCTAAGTGTTCAGACCCTTTGCTGTGACACTCCTATATTTAACTCGGGTGCTTTCCATTTCTTCTGCTCATCCTTGAGATCACCTTCATTTGAGTCCAGCTGTGTTTGATTCTACTGATTGGACTTGATTAGGAAAGCCACACACCTGTCTGTCTATATAAGACCTTACAGCTCACAATGCATGTCAGAGCAAATGAGAATCATGAGGTCAAAGGAACTGCCCGAAGAGCTCAGAGACAGAATTGTGGCAAGGCACAGATCTGGCCAAGGTTACAAAAAAATTTCTGCTGCACTTAAGGTTCCCAAGAGCACAGTGGCCTCCATAATAAGACGTTTGGGACGACCAGAAC
This sequence comes from Polypterus senegalus, assembly GCF_016835505.1. Lineage (NCBI taxonomy): Eukaryota > Metazoa > Chordata > Cladistia > Polypteriformes > Polypteridae > Polypterus > Polypterus senegalus. The sequence goes on along the minus strand of NC_053161.1, from coordinate 173,079,332 downwards.
CCTTCCTAGAGCTGGCCGTCCGGCCAAGCTGAGCTACCGGGGGAGAAGAGCCTTGGTGAGAGAGGTCAAGAAGAACCCAAAGATCACTTTAGCTGAGCTCCAGAGATGCAGTCAGGAGATGGGAGAAAGTTGTAGAAAGTCAACCATCACTGCAGCCCTCCACCAGTCAGAACTTTATGGCAGAGTGGCCTGTCGGAAGCTTCTCCTCAGTGCAAGACACATGACAGCCTGCATGGAGTTTGCTAAAAGACACCTGAAGGATTCTGAGATGGTGAGAAATAAGATTCTCTGGTCTGATGAGACCAAGGTAGGACTTTTTGGCCTTAATTCTAAGCGGTATGTGTGGAGACAACCAGGCACTGCTCATCACTTGTCCAATACAGTCCCCACAGTGAAGCATGGCGGTGGCAGCTTCATGCTGTGGGGGTGTTTTTCAGCTGCAGGGACAGGACGACTGGTTGCAATCGAGGGAAAGATGAACGCGGTCAAGTACAGGGATATGATGGACAAAAACCTTCTCCAGAGTGCTAAGGACCTCAAACTGGGCCAAAGGTTTACCTTCCAACAAGACAATGACCCTAAGCACACAGCTAAAATAATGAAGGAGTGGCTTCACAACAACTCTGTGACTGTTCTTGAATGGCCCAGCCAGAGCCCTGACTTAAACCCAATTGAGCATCTCTGAGAGACCTAAAATGGCTGTCCACCAACGTTTACCATCCAACCTGACAGAACTGGAGAGGATCTGCAAGGAGGAATGGCAGAGGATCCCCAAATCCAGGTGTGAAAAACTTGCTGCATCTTTCCCAAGAAGACTCCTGGCTGTATTAGCTCAAAAGGGGGCTTCTACTAAATACTGAGCAAAGGGTCTGAATACTTAGGACCATGTGATATTTCAGTTTTTCTTTTTTAATAAATCTGCAACAATTTCAAAAATTATTTTTATTTGTCTGTCAATATGGGGTGCTGTGTGTAAATTAATGAGGGAAAAAATTAATTTAAACGATTTTAGCAAATGGCTGCAATATAACAAAGAGTGAAAAATTGAAGGGGGTCTGAATACTTTCCGTACCCACTGTATAATTACACGGAGTAAAAGATTTGTTACAAATCCTCCCAGTGACTGGAACAGCAAAAACAATTTCACTTTAGAAAATTTAGGGGTTTACAGTTTCTTCTGTTGGGCCCTTAAAAGACAAGCGAGCGACCTATAACATTGGCTGCCATTCCTAAACAAGTTCTGATGATTTGGCCTTTGCTTTATACACATAATTATTCTTCACACACCCTTATCTCTCTCTCTCTGTGACAATGCACTTATTACCCATAAGAGAAGTTGTTGTTTTTTTCTTTTACAATTTAATAGCATTTTACTTATTCACTGGTAGATATAGATTAGAATCACTGTGTGATTGACTGTTCTCACTTGTAAAAATTGCAAATCTTTCTTCAGTAAGGGACTATGAAATGGTATGTGACCTTATCCCAGAATTTTCTCTCTCTCTTTAAATATGAGTAATGAATAGACAGTTTATTAGCTACTGCATAAATGGAGTTAACATATAGGACAAGAAGTGCAATAAGAAGGTGCTTATTAATTCATAAACCTGAACCTTCGATGACATTTCAATGGTCGACTCAACCTGGCCCTTTTCTTATATGTTTTCTTAACAATAACAAAAAGGAAACAATTGCTGTTTAAAGCACTGCACAGCTACTACTCGATTAACACAACACAACACGAGTGAGTTCAGTGATGCAAGCGATGCTCGTGTGGTCTGTAAACGGGCTACAGAATCTGCGGACCGCTCACCTTTTCATTGTGAATTTCTGAACTCTTTTTAGAGAGATGACTTTATAAACGTGGAGGTCTAACTTTAAAAGGTGCTGCATAATGTTACATTTTGATAATGTCTCCTGTAGCTCAGATAAGCACTACGTAATTAATTACATAATTTATAGACTTAAGATGAGGCTTTCCAGAAGAATACAATCAGTTATATACTCTGTATGCAATGATTCATGAAATCACTCAACTACATTAAAGTCTACATTCCCAACAAAAGAAAAAATAATATAAATCTAATTCGATTCCTTTGGTAAGGTTTTTCAACTTTAATTGGCATTTAATGCCAAATGCTTATATATATATTTTTTCTTTTTAAATCTGTGCACTAAATAAATAATGCAGACAGTTTTAGACCTGAAATTGGTTATATCAATGTTTATATTATACTTTCTAGGAATATGCAAAGCATTTAATGAACATTCATCCAGCTTCATAGCCTAAACTAAATGATCGCACAAATACTCCTCTCATTCCACTGGAATAATCAAAATACACCTTTCATAACTTGATGGGAAAATGACGTCCTGTCTTAAACTGAAAAAATGAAATCGTCATACCGGCAAAAATGAATTCATGTCATCGTAAAACAGCTTGACTCGTGCTGCTCTTTTAACGGATAAAAGTAAACGCGCCGATCTCTTTACTTCATTTTGCTCTCAGATCTTCGTAGGAATAAGCTGTACGTTTTATTTAACGGATATTTGGTACACAAAGCCTCTACCGCCGTACTGCTTTCAGAGAGAGTCGTTAACCAGACTGCGTGTTAACGCAGGGCGTTTAAAGTCATACATTAAATTTAAAAAGAAATCCTGAGATGACAGCGATTTTTCTTTATGAAATCGCCCGCTCCTCGAACTCAAAGAATTCGGCAGTCCCACTTAGACATCGGCTGAAGGAATAGATGATAAAGAATACAGATTAAAGTTTGGGGTTAGGGTTAATGTAATAGGAGAACGTGAAATACAAAAAGTGAACCAAAGACAAAAGCCAAGTCGGGCAGTCGAGAAGAGTTCTTAGTAAACACCGACCTGCCGTTCAAGACGCGTGCTGTAGGACTGCCATAAGCGAAAAATAAAATCCCCCACACACAAAGTGACGGCCCCGAACACAGACCACTTACTTTCTGCCTCTGTGTGATACGTTTTAAAGTCGGCTCACTCCGCAGCAAAGAGGCTCCTATCCCGTTAGTTCTACAGCTTACTGCTCACAAGATTAGAGACACTCATGCACCGTTTAATCGTCGCTACTTGATGACGTCACTGCAGTGACTGCAGTTTACGAGCACGCGCGTTCGCTCTGTTTGATTTACCAGCACCTTCGTGAAGGTCGCTTATAGCTGGCTGGACTGATGGTAGGATTAAGTTAGGGGAGACCCTTTAGGAGGACAGAGGAGGGCGACACTTTCAAATTTAATAGATCAGTGCTTCTCGAACTCAAGTCTAGGGACGCCATGTGGCTGCAGGTTTTTCCACACAAGCTCTTGTTTTAATTGAACTCCAAGACTAATCCAGTAAGCTGTTACTGCCCAGTTTGTATGACTTGGTCAATGCAGAAATTACATAACTACGTTTGGTAAGTTTTGTATTAGAATGCACCAAGTATTTATATGTGTTAACATGGGCAATGAGTGCTTTAAAGATATTCATCATTATCATCATCACGAGATTCATTCTGAATTTCTAGTTGTTCTGGTTATTTAATCCAAAGGTCTGAAAAATTAAACTCATAGGGCCGGTTTCCCGTACGGGGATTAAGCCTAGTCGTAGACTAAATGTCATTTTAAACCTGGATTTATTGAAGTAGCTTTCTCACACATGGATTACAATAGTCTCAGACTTGCACTAGTCTTGACTTAAACAATTGGATTTCTAGAAGTAGAATTAGACCTAATCCAGATCTAAATTAAGTCTTAAATTAAACCTGGTCAGAAGCAGGTTTAACCTCAGATTAAAAACTGCTTGCCTCAAGGCTCACGTCCACAGTAGCAAAAAATGGATTACCTTGACTATTTCAATTACAGTAAGAGACCACCACCAAGACCAGAAAGAAGGTTGCTAAAAGACAGGAGCAACCCACTAAATGATTTTGATGATTTACATTTTCTTGACCGTTTCCGTATGTCAAAGGAAAATGCAACAGAAATAATTGGTTTGCTGCAGCCCAAGCTTACAGGTGACTTAGTCAGAGGCACCCCTATTTCTCCTTCCTTACAAATATTAATTACCTTAAGGTTTTTGGCATGTGGAACCTACCATCGGGAAACTGGGGATTTGTGTGGTGTAGGTGACTCAACAGTGTGCAAAATAGTACACAAAGTCTGCAGTGCTATATGTGAACTGAAAAAGGATTTCATCAAGTTCCCAAATGCTGCTGAACAGGCCACCTGCAAGGTAGATTTCTATGAATATGGGAACTTCCCTGGAGTCATTGGTTGTATCGATGGCTGCCACATTCCCATCAAGTGTCCCTCTACAGCAGATGCTGAGGAATTCAGAAATCGTAAAAACTGGTTTTCAGTAAATGTACAAGGAGTGTGCACTCCCACTATGCAGTTGTCCAATATTGTTGCACGCTGGAAAGGTTCAACTCATGACTCAAGGATTTTCCACAACTCCTCTTTATATACTCAGTTTGAAGCAAGACAACACTCTGGAATTCTACTTGGTGACAGTGGGTGTGCGCAGACAAACTTCTTGTTCACCCCTTATCCCCATCCAGTCAGACCAGAGCAACAGCGCTATAACCAAGCTCACATTCTCACCAGAGGGCTAATAGAGCATGTTTGGTGTATGGAAGAATCGTTTCCAGTGTCTCCGAAATACACTGCGGTTTGAACCTAGGAGGTGCTGCATTGTTATTATTGCAACAGCAGTGCTTCATAATTTTCTTAAACGGTGCGGCTGCCCAGACCCTGATTTTGAAGATGATGACCAACATGTCCCCATCCCTGAGCTAGCCAATGACAGAAATGGACTTGCTTACAGAGATGCTTTTGCTTTGCAGCACTTCTCACAAATGTGCCTTGAATGATACATAAATGATTGGCATAGACAGGTAAAAAATTTCAGGAAATTTTTTTTATTTAACTGAGGTTTGGTTCCAAAGACAATTGACACTGCTGCTGCTTCATCTCTCTCTCTTTCATAGACAACTCAAGATGAAGAATTTTCATTTTGACTTCATGTTCTTCTTCTTTTAAATATTTTAATTTACATTCATGGAACTCTATGGCAAGTTTCTCATGAATGGTCATCCTTTTCCCTCTTGACCTGCTGCCTGGATTAGAGACTGCTGGATGCTGACTAATGCTACCGCAGGAGACTGGATGCTGCTGCATGTTGGTGCTGGCTGCTGATGGATTCATTTGAGCCTCTTGACTGTTCCCTGTGCCCCCCAAGTCCTGGGTGAAGATCAGGTCATCTTTGTATGGAAGAAAAAATCTAGTATTACATTTGACTTCAACAATAAAGGTCATTACGTCATTTTTGTTACAAGACATGACTTGCATTTAATTACTGTATGTTGGATGGGATAACACATGTTACTGTAAATGAGACATGTCCTATCAAATGAGTCTTTGAAAGATTCCTCACCTGAACTGTCCAAATGGTCATCATCTGGAATACCTTCCAGGGGTTGCTGACTTTCAATAATCCCAGCCAACCTGTGTCTGGTGGAACTGGAAGTCCCCCACCTGTCTTGAAACGCTCTTGACGCGTAGCAGCAGTTGTTTTTTTCAGGTTTATTTTTATGTTTTTCCACAGGACCTTTACAAGATAATATACACTCTGAAGTTGGAGTTCTACATAATATTGTTTTCTTTTTACATTTCATTGATGAAAACATTTATAATTTACTGATTTGTAAGAATGGGGCAACAATAAATCATACCTGAACTTGTTGGAGTGTCCGTTTGGTTACTTTTTCATTTGAGTTGAATTCATTCAATATGGAAATCCATGCTTTCTTCTTCTTGTTTTCTGTACCTGAATCATGCTGTTTGTTTTCAATTACAGGATAGTTTGATACAATTTGTTTAAAAAGGGTCTTCTCAAATTCACTGAAGTTTTTTGAGCATTTTCTTTTGTCTTTATCCATTATCCAAGTGTAATGACTCCTGTTCCACACACTCCTTAAGACTAATGAATTACAAGTATGCCATACCAGGTTTTTATAGCAACCTCTCCTTAGCCACATGTGCATGCCATTAATCTAATCGGGTTTCCAAAAGATGATCTCACTTGTCCTTGATTACCTTAATCTGAGACTCTGTAGTCTAGAACTAGTTAATCCAAACTTAAGCAACATCTCAGAAAGTCAGTTGTTTAGTGTGGATTCATTTAAGTAGAATTAGCCTAGTCCTGGTTTATTTTAAGCCCTTAACGGGAAACTGGGCCATAAAAAACTATTTTGTGTGTAAATAGTAGTTTTTTTTATTTACATTCACGAACACGTGATTATTTCCGTTCATGGCATAATTTATTCATGCACACCATATTGTTCTAAATTAATTTAATGTTACGCATCATTGGTGTTCATATAAATTCTGTAGTTATTGTCACTCGTTAGTTTTTTGTTTGGTAGCTTGTCCTTTGTCCACGTTTTCATCACTCAGCAGTAGTTCGCCATCAAAATGACACCCCAAACTCCTTGATTCCTTCTTTCCATATCCTTGATGTCCTGATGGACACTTCCACCCTGATCTTCGCTAACTGCTCCAAGATTTTCAGGGGAAAACTCGAAATGCAGACTTTGAGACTTCAAGCTGCAAAGTTTAAAGGTAACTAATTGATTATTCGCAATATCTTTGTAATAAATAAAAAGCGTGTTAATTTCAAAGCCAAACAGCACAAAAATGTATAACTCAACGAATACCTCTAAGGCAAGATGAAACATAATTTACTTTCAAATGATTACGTTTTACTATTTTTTACTATGGTTAATTGCTCGCTGTAATGTAAAATAGTTAGTTCTATTATGCATAAGTAACAGTTCCCATGAAAATAACAATCTGTTTAAATTGTAAATCCATTTCCCCATATGTGAGTGGCAGACCTGTGAAGTGGCTAGCGCATAGCGCCAGCCCGGGGATTGGCAAGCGAAGTGAGCAGGGGGAAGAGCCCCTAGTACTTTGAAAATAAATTATACGTTTGTACTTCTGAGACCTTCACACACCTCCCTGTGTCAGCGCTGTCCTTGTGTAGCTCTGTAAATGGCTGATGATGTCTTCACACCCTCTTACGTGACAAAATGGACAAAGAGCACAGCTGAGCACTGAACAAAACTGTCAGTTCCTCTGTTAAGTTAAATATAGTAATCTCTCTATGTTTTAAATATAAAAGAAATGTAAAGAATTATTAAAAATGTGTAATGTGCAATTTCTGAAGAATGCTAGAGGGGTAAGAATGAAGTATTGAAAATTATTTTGAAGCATCTAATGCACTATCAGGGTGGCATGGTGGCTCTGTGGTAGTTCTGTTGCCTCGCGGTATGGAGACCGAGGTTGACATCCCAGAACCTCAGTGTACAGAGTGTGCATATTCTCTCCGTGTCTGTGTGGGTCACCCCTTGGTGCTCAGGTTTCCTCCCATAATCCACAGACATGAAGGTTACGTGAATTGGTGATCCTTTACTGTTTATGGTTGGTGTGTGTGTTTGCCCTGCAATGGAATGGTGCCCTGTCCAAGGTTTCTTTCTGCCTTGCGCCCTATGTTTGCTGCGATAGGCTCCAGCAGACCCCTGTGACCCTGTTCAGGACTAAGTGGGTTATCTGACTGACTGACTGTACTATTATTCAAAGAACTTTACAAAAAAAAATGATACTGTCTAGGGCCTAATTTGAACTTTCCTGTAGAATGGGTAACTGAACAATGCTTTGGCACTTATGTTTAGTTTATAGTTACTTGTTTTGATTCTAAATTCTGTACTGTACATTGTGAAATATTCGGAACCAGACACAAACTGGCAGACACAGAAAGTCCCAATAACTATCTATCTATCTATCTATCTATCTATCTATCTATCTATCTATCTATCTATTATATAGTGCCTTTCATATCTATCTATTATATAGTGCCATTCATATCTATCTATCTATCTATCTATCTATCTATCTATTATATAGTGCCTTTCACATCTATCTATCTATCTATCTATCTATCTATCTATCTATCTATCTATCTATCTATCTATCTATTATATAGTGACTTTCATATCTATGTATCTATCTATCTATGTATCTATCTATCTATCTATCTATCTATCTATCATATAGTGCCTTTCACATCTATCTAATCCTGCCAACTACACCAAAACTATCTATCTATCTATCTATCTATATCTATCTATCTATCTATCTATCTATCTATCTATCTATCTATCTATCTATCTATCTATCTATCTATCTATCTATCTATCTATCTATCCTTATTAAAACTTTATGGCCTCAGTTAGTTGTCTTAGCACCTATTGGCAGTCTCTTTTCGTTATCTTGCTAGAGTATATTTTGATATCTTAAAACCCTTATGAAGCGGGTTCATTTTTGCTAAATCGCCTGTAATTCGACCTCTCCAAATTAGAATCATTGCTGTTATTGAACTATCTGGAGTATAAACACATGTTTGGTCTCTTTGTAAAGGTAACATTCTCTAGTTTCACCCTTAGTAGTCAGAATCACTGTAGGTGTGACTGATCAAAAGTTATGAAAATTAGAACTCACAAAAAAACAAATTTTTTTGTTCTCGCCTACGTTTTTTTATGAAAATAAAGGAAAATAAAGCTGCAGTAGGTAGGTGGGGGCAGAAACACACTATGTACCAACAGAATAACTTGTTGACTACTCACATTTCAAATTTGAAAAGAATACCTGTAAAATGACATTTTACACCAGTTTTATGTGGGCATGTCCAGGTGCTTTTAGAGGGACCATTATCCACATTTTGGAACGTATGGAAAAGTGTAATAACTTTTGAATGCTTCAACCCACAGATATCAATGAGGGCTCTACTGAAAGCTTACACCTAAAGGAATCTATATCTACACACAGTGTCACTCTATTAGTTATAAAAATAATAAAAACAATAAAAAATACACATTTCAATATAAAAATAGTCAACACAAGTCTTATGGGCCAAAAATATATATATATATTTTATTTTTTACTTTTTTTTTTTATAAAATGCACACAAACTATATACATTTCTTTTACAAACTGTTACAACACAGCTCAGCGTTTTTCCACGTGCCACTGATGGTACCAATCGTTAGCAGGCAGAAAGCACAAGGGTGTGTCACATGTTGCTCTCTGCCATTAGACGTCTCCTGGGCCGATTGATCACTGTCACGCCGCGTACATGCCTCTAATACTTTTAATCGAGAGTGTATTCACGTTTATCTGTACTTTTATCCATATTTAAAATGTGAAAAAACTTGGTGAAATCACAATAAACAACCACGCACCAACTCTGCAGACTGGCACAAATGCCAGCTTCGCGCAGCTCCGATCGGTTTTTGTTTACAAGTTGGTATGGCAAGTTACATATCGGCGTGCTCAGCTGCTCATTGGCTGTAAGTTTTGAGTGTCACTCACAGTGTCCAATCAAACTGGTAGATTCTACCAGGGTTTGGAGTTGTACGTCATCGTTCAGCTGTCTGTGACACTCATTGGCTAAACGAGGTGCCAGTCAACCCCAGACCCGTTGTAATTGGCCAACTTAGGTGTCAATCAGAAGCTAACACTTCCGTGTAACATGCGGTAGCATTGTTATCGCTGACAGAAACAAATTACGTCTGATATGATCAATAGAAATGAAAAAAAATGACGTAGCTAGTCTCAAGTTATGAAACGTTTTCTGGAGTTTTTGTCCCTTTGAGGATATATCGTGTGTTTTGGACCTAATCGTTTTACTGGATTATATTCACTGGAGCCTTACGGACAGAATGAGACCAATACTGCTCGGAAATATTGATGTTTGACGTGCAGAGAGTCTTCAAAGGTAGGCACAGTCAACTCTTTAAAGTATGTACTTCTCTGTAAAAAAGGCTTTAGTGTCAGTGCTGTGGTTGTTGTGTGTCAAAATGGTTTATATCATTGGAAAGACGAGACTTTGAGGTTTCATTTGATGTGTAGTGTGTCGAGATGCATGACAGAGGGGCATGCACACATGGCTGTGATGTCGTCAAATCGTCGTTATGTACCGTGACCGGTACGTGTGCGCGTTAAGGGTTGCCTTTTTATTTCTTTTGAAGTAGTAAGGGATATGTGATATAAAGGACATATACTGAATGATGTCACAGTCATTGACACTTGATTATGGTCTGTCACACTTAGCTGTGGTCAATTATAATTAACAACAGTGGTAAATAGGATCTGTGCTGGTATCCCGAAGGTTGCCGGTTTGAATTCCCATCACTGCCAAAAGAGATCCTACTCTCCTAGCCCTTGAGCAAGGCCCTTAACCTTCAATTGCCCCAGAGGTGCTGTACAATGGCTGACCCTGCGCTCTGACCCCAAGGGGAATGCGAAAACTAACAAATTCCTAATACAAGAAATTGTATAAGGCGAAATAAACAACAAATAAATAAATAAATAAAATAATTTAAGCAAAACAAAACATTTGACCGCTGGATGACTCGATTTACTGGTCAGAATAGAATATTCCACAACACCTTGTAATAAAAATAATAATGCGGCGCACAGGCCGACCTGTTTGTTGGTTTGCTGTGAATACTTTCTTATAGTGCTCAGCATCTGAACATTCCTCGAATGGCGATTCAACAATGGCCCTTCATATTAAAGCCAATCATTTCCAAGGTGTCAGTCTATCTGGAAGAGAAGTTGAAATTTGTCAGTTAGCTGATGATACCACAATTTTTTTTTAAAGAAATGTAAAGGCAATTGAGAGAATGAATATTGGAAAATGTGAACTTTTGCCATTAAAGGAGTGTAATATTGAATTTATATGTGACATCCCAGTAAAACAAAATGTAAAATAATTAGGATTTGGTATACGTAAAGTTCAATTAGAAAATTAAAGCAAAACTTCATGCCTGATTGTTGAGAGACGTGTCCTTAACAAGCCGTGTTCTTCTTTCAAAAGCGGAGGGTGTATCACGGTCAGTTTATACCGCACTAGCGTTAGAGCTACCTCAATCTCTAATAAGTAATCTTGAGAAAGTTCTTTATAATTTCACCTGGAAAAACAAATATCAATCTCTGAAAAGAACAATTCTTCCTAATAAACAGGACCCGAGGAGGACTGAATGTCTAAGATTTTAAAACATCAAGCATTGTTTTTTTAAAATTAAGTGGATGAAAAAAACTTTCTAAAAAATACAGCCAGTATGTGGAATATCATCCCTAGGTTTGTTTTGAGAAGGTGGGTGGACTTGAGTTTTTATTAAAATGTAATTTTGTGGTGTCACACACGTTCTGTGGACCAAGTAAAGGCAATTCCATGGCACTGGGGTTCAGAATGCACTAAACTTCTCCTGTTATCTCTTCAGACCAGCTGCGGGAAAACCTATCTGAACCAAGAACGTCACTCCCAGTTCCAGTGCCCAGAAGAACGTCATTCCGAGTTCTGGCGCCAAGATTAATGCCAGGAGAACATCACTTCTGGTGACCATGCATCACTTCCTGTATGACCACTTAAAACCGCCATCTTTTACAACCTTGGTCAGTTCTGTTTTGGACTCCGTACGATCATCATCTCAAATTGAACTTAAAGAATCCTTTGCAGCTAGGAATATTATACGGGTGGCTGCCCCAAACCTTTTTCTACGTGTGTCGAGTCACTTCATTACAGTGGCTAATGGAATACCTGTTAAACTAACACATTTCCATAAACAGGCACTTATATTTTGGACACTGGCCTATAAACACAATTTGTCTCTGTATTTATGTATAATTTGGAATAACAAATAATACGATATAAAAATCAATCAATTTTCAAAGACAGTTTGACATTAATATTATACTGGTGAGACAATTCCGAAATGAGGATGATATTTTATCATCTTATAAAGAGTTTTTGGAAACAATTCAGATTGCATTTGCACCTCAAGAGTACCCAGCAGCATTTGATGCCATCGCCAGAGGGATTTTGACTTTACTGAAGGGCAGTCATGGGAGAGACAAGCAGTCGACCGGACATTCAGCATCTAATATATTATTAGTAGGGGTTCATATCTGAGTTAAGAAATGTAACAACACTCATATAAGAAACATATGTTTTATGCTCTACCTTCAAAAATCTACTGCAACTATAAATTTGCAAATATTGATTGGTGAAATTTTGGCTAATGTCAAGTATTTACGGCCTAACCAATAAAATTAAGGAAGTCTCATACAAAATTATCATTATCCAGATTAAAACTCAACCTATATGAGAAATGTATATGTTGCAGTATGGATATAGAAACTATAATGCATTTGTTTTATCAATATATTTGCAATGGGCTTGAAATTGGTGTTTTAAAGAAAATAACATTTCTTTGTGCTGCTTTTAGAAAAGAAAACACATATGTCAATAATAAATGGAAAAGACAATTAATGAAAAGACAACAGGCACCTTTTTTGTTTGTTTACGCCTGGAATAAACGAAAAGGCAAATTTCCTGAGTAATCCTGTTAGTGGTGATTGTTGGTAGATAAATGGCTTCCTGTCTCACTAAAGAGTCACCAGCTTTGCAGATCAGACTCCTCTGATTTGAATCTTATCAACATATTGCACTGTATTGTGATAACAGAACTGGCTGCTTTCTCAGAAAATGTTTGTAATTACTTGCTTTGAAAAACTAACAAGTTCTGGGGACATTGGTCACTAATCTGCATATAGTGCTCCGTGTACTCTTGATAGTTAGGAACAATACCATTGTTTAACAAGAGGAAATCTGGTATGCACCATGGTTTAAACCGATCATCATGATAACCGTGAAGCAGTTCAATATCTCTGGGTAAATGAGAATAAAATAAAAAGAAAGTGAGGTGAGAGATTCCTGAATGCTGCCTGCTCCTTTGATGCTTTTGGCACCATACCTCTGGGGCTACACCCTGCAGCAACAGTGGCTGGTACCCGGCCCGGGTCTCCCTATAGGTAACATATTCAATCAAAAATGGGTTGGAAGGACCTGGGGCCTCATGTATAACGCCGTGCGTAGAACTCGCACTCTAACATGGCGTAAGCACAAAAGCCAAAATGTGCTTACGCACAGAAAAATCCAGATGCAGGAATCTGTGCCTACTCCAACTTCCACGTTCTTCCGCTACATAAATCCCGATCAGCGTGAAAACTAACGCTCGTGCACGCACTTTATGTAACGCCCCAAATCCTCCCAGAATTACGCCTATTTGAATATACAAATCAATATAAACCGCCCTTAAGCGCAGCCTTCTGTGAAAAGACAATGGGAAAAGCACGGGGGAAAATATAAGAATTTCAGCAAATACCAAGTGGAGGCAAATGAAAAACATATTTGTTCAAATAAGCCGTGGTATAATCAACAAAAGGAAGTTGATCGAGCGACATAGCGTGTTGGAGAAACTTGAAAGCTCACATCCACAAAATCGCACAGTGCCGGAAATGAAAAAGAAGTCACATATCAAAGTCGCCGTGAAAAGCCGAGTTGTAAGCCCACCGTCTGAGTGTCATATGAAAGTTTATTAGGGTACAGAGAAAAAAGGCACACGGTGGGGAAAAAGCACGAAATGTCAACTTCAATCTCGACATTTCCACTTTAATCACGTAGTTTATTTTGTCATTTAGTAGAACATCATAAACTTCATCTTAAAATCGTTTAATTAACCAGTTTCTCAATTCACATCGTAATTAAAGTAGCACGTTAAATGCTTTGTTTTGAATTTGATCTTCTATGTGCCTATGTGTGAGAATCACTACTTGCTTCTTAAACCGGCTCTCTTCCTCCAACTGGACACAGAATCAATTACATTCGTAATATTATAGTTCTCTTAATAACTAAAATACTGAGATGTATACGTGATATCATTTTTATGATGATAGGAGTTAAAGCACGTTATTAAACATGTTTCACTTCGATGAAATAATTTATTGCAGCAGTACTCAGGGGCGGCTCTAGGCTTGTGGTGGCAGAATCGGTGGCTCCTTCGTCGGCCAATGTCAATATGTTATCTTATGTACGGAGACACTGCACTGCATAACTGCCTTGTGCTCATGACACAAGCATTTAACTTTTGCCGAAATTTGTCGCTGCGTTTTTAGCTGTGTTGTTATTTTATCTTTCTGTTTTATATTCAATATATATTGGCGTAGCCGTCACTGCAGTCCTTGCTTTTCTTTCCCCAAGTAACCGATCGCCGTACAATCAGCTCTGTAATAAAAGTTAAGCCATCTGTAAGCTTAGCGCCGATTCTTCAAAACGTTTAAAGAACATTGAAATATCTTCGTAGTACGTGTTTAATTATTCTATCCTTCACGACACTCCCAGTGAAGAATATAGATTATTTAAATGAAGTTAAAGTTTTATCTGTATAATTTAACAAACATATTTTGCTGCATTTCACCTTAAAAATGATATCGTCATCATATGTAAATACGCGCTTTACAAAGTGGCTCAGGTTGTGCGATATTATAACTGTAGTGCAAGTTTACAGTGGGGTGATTGTACTTATAAGTCCTAACAGTTCTACAAGGTACAATTGATTGAGTGTATTTACAGTTCTTGGGATTAAACTGTTTCTGAACCGCGAGGTCCGTACAGGAAAGGCTTTAAACGTTTTGCTGTGGCAGAGACAGCGTGTCCTTGAAGCTGTATACCGATAATTCTCTTTCCGATCAGCTGCTGCTGTGATTCACACTCAGATACAGTGATATAAATACTCTGAGTGGTGCAGTGAGAGAAATATGGAAAAAGATGATCCGCTGTGGCAACTCCTAACAGGAGGAGCTGGAAGAAGAAGGAGGAGAAGTGAGAGTAACAACGCTAAAGCAGTTATGGTATTTGGAATACTATGGCTGTTCCCTGAACCATTATATTGTTACAAGTTAATTACAATCAGATGCATTACACTAATAAACAATATGCGGTTAGTTTCAGTGTATTTATAAAGCCGCGTCATGAAAATAATGAGTAATCACACAAGAACAGTAGCACTGCTTTGACGCTGGGTGCCGCCAGTTTGCAAAACCGAGCGGAGAACTTGTGTATGACAAGGCATGAGGTACAGTGGAAAAGTGCGTGGCTTTATGCCAAGTGTAGGTTTTATACATCGCTATTTGAACGTGGAAAAGTTCTTACGCAACATTTCTGTGCGTACGCACCGTTTATACATGAGGCCCCTGGAATATTTTGTAGAAATTTCTTTGAATCTTGTGGACGAAAACTCAGACCAGACAGCAGGTGTGCTTATAAAGCAGCTTTATTTTCAGAGTCACGGTGAGAAGAGTTTCAGAAAAGCTGACAATCAAATATACATGACAGCGTCAGGGCTCTTCTGAATCCCGTCTGTTGGGTGGAGTTCAGTTTTGTACCCCTAGAATGTGTGATTTAATATCATTATAAAATGTAACAGTCAACACTTTATTATACACAATCCTTGAGCCCCTTCAATGTCCCTTATGCAACTTGATTTCTTGGCCCCTTTTGTTATGGCGTTCAGATGTAAGCTAAGGGAAAACATGATAAGGCAGACTCATGGGTGGAATGCTGAGACCTTGAGTCCTTTACACAAATATTTTTCTGTTTGCTAAAACAAAGCATGCTGTTACTTGGTTTAGTAAAGCTTACTTCTCAGACATGAATTAGTACAAGGGAACGAAGAGAACATTCGTCTTCCACAATCTTCAGATAACTTTCAATGATTTTGATGTTTTATTTTATTTTACATGTCCAGATGTGGACAAGAGATTTATTTTTCTAATAAATTTACTACTGGTTATGGGGAAGTACCACATCTATAAAATGAAATGGATGAAATCCACACCCAAATATTAGTCTGTTTAAAATAAAAATGGAGTTTTATGTAAAAACCACTCAAACTTTTACAAATAAGAAAGCTAACTACTGAAATGTTAAATTAAATTGTTTATGTAAATTTGTTAAACACCCCTGATTTTGTATTATCCATTTTTTATGTCTTAAATGTTTAAACTATACTATTTTTAAAATGATTGTTAATTATGTGTTTATTGTATTTGTAATAATTATAAATAAAGCATTAAAAAAAACAAAAAAAACTGTGTGAACAATTTACAATACAACACAAGCCTACATGCCATACATTGTTCACTCATCTGTGAAACAGATTGGGCAACTTACGATGTGTGTGATGACGTCATTACCGAGTCGATATGACACACTCCGCATGCGCGCAATAACTAAACATTCCACTTTATGGCATGGCCCGATCTGAACTGCGCATGCAGATTCACAAATGACACTACTGGATTTTAATTTCAGTTCCACATCAGTTGACCATTATGAGAATAAGATGGAAATACTTTGTTGTTCTGCAGAGATTCATTGTAGGCTGTCATTTTTATAATTTTCATTACACAACGGAACAAGTTTATACTTAACAAAGGATGAAAAAATACTGTATTCTATCTATCTATCTATCTATCTATCTATCTATCTATCTATCTATCTATCTATCTATCTATCTATCTATCTATCTATCTATCTATCTATCTATCTATCTATCTATCTAATTTCCTGGTAAAGAATTTGTGTAATGCTCCACAGTTTAAATGAGGGTTCACACTACTACCCACTACTTCAACATGCCACACGTCTGTCCTTCCTTCTTCTTTAATTGCTGCCCCATAACATGAGTGGCTTCTTCTACTTTACTGTAACTGTTAAAAAGATAAGCACAGTAGATAAGCGATGTTCACTCATGGAGTTCAAACATTAATAAATTGTGCCCTTACTTATTGTTCTGCCTCCTTCCTTGGTACACCCATACAGCTTTACCATCACAAAAGGTGAAGGTCTGCTTAGAGTAAAATCTAACTAATAATATTTTTTTTATGTTACTGTGGTTTTTTGTTGATGTTGAAAGAACCCTAACTTAACTGTCATTATATGTAGCATCATTTGTATTCCTTTTACATTACGCATACAGTAGACATTGTGTTACAATCTCTGTATATCTGAACTTCTAATGTGATGTGCTCAGGTGTCGGTACTTACATGAAAACATCTTCCGTTTTTCTCTCCTACCATAGTTTTGTTTTAAGTTCAAATTAAGTCTCAGCTCTGTCAAAATCCAACAACCAAGCACAGTAGCTTAACAAAATAAATGTTATTTTGCAACATGGAACAACATCCCTGTTTAGTGACTGCAGGTACTGATGCTCCTCATCATGATGCTGTGTTTGTGAAGATTCACACTCTGAAGCTTTCCTGTCTAAAATTTAAAATCCCGTGTTTGTCACTGGACAGAGTGAGCAGACATACAGGACAGCATTCAAGCCGGCAAATATTACAGATCAGGTAATAAATATGGGGAGTCTTAGAAGGAACTGAGCATAAATTACTTCTAAAACTAAAAGCCTCGGTAGTCTTCCCTCTAGAAATAGCAAATCTAACACGTCACACCAGTTGAGTGACAGAAGTGAACTCCTAATGTTATTCTTAGTTCATCTCCTAAATTACATTGTTTGGCTTAACTAGGATAAATATGAAAAAATGTTTAAAAAAAAAACAGAAAATGCTAATAGGGTGTTACAGAAAAATAACATCCATTAGCCCTAATATGGAAAATACTGTGACTTTTAGCTTTAAAGCACGGGATTTTGAAAGTTGTATTGCAACTGAAAATGAAAATCCTTATTGCCTTTATCATCAATAAGCTGTACATATGTCACAAAATAAAATTAAATAAAAAAAAAACATTATAAAGTTCTCTGACACTCATCGCATTTCATTTTGCTCTCTCTTTGGTTGACCGGGCTTAAATTTTTCAGGTGACAAATATTCTTTCAGGATGTTATAAAATTCAAAAGTTCTCATCTTTTCTATTAAGAAGCAATGAGTCCATTTACAGAAAAAGATAAAGTGCAGTCCGAAAATGTACTCACCAGTACAAAATCAAATCTGACGTGTGACGCATGTTGTCAAACATTAGACATGCGCAGTACAAATCGGGTAGTGCTGTAAATGTTATTTTTTGTAAGCAGAGTGTGCATGTGCGAGGCAAATTGGAGGGAGACTCAAGTTGTAAAATACAAAATGTGGATTGGGCAGTGTCATAACAATAAAAGTTCTGTGTATGCATGTATGGACAGATGAGGCAGGCATTGTGAGTATGAATCAGGCAGGCAACACATACAAAGTCTGAATACACGGGTCCGACTGAAAGACATGCACGTGAATAAAGGAATAAGGGTGACACATAATTACGTCACCGACATGAAACGGGGGTTATATGACCCCACTTACTTTCTGCATTGGCTCTCATCACTCTGTTTTTAGTTGCCTTCAAGGCGGGTAGAGTGAGGAAGAGATGATTACGTGCCTTGCTATTCATCAGCTAGTGTTGGACTTAACCATCAAATGGCTGGCTGCACACAATTATGACTGGCTACTGGCGTCAATGTCATTTGAAAGTGCTGACCTGTGCTCTGATGCTAAGAATGATTTGTATTTACACAGTCAGACAGCCCGCCAGTGCCGTTATTCACACATCAGTGTCTGCCATAAGTTTGTGCATCTTGAGTGTTTTCAACAACATGATGAAGATTCAAAGGACATCAAGTGTCATTGGCATGTGAAATGGTTCTCTGCAAGTAGAGGTGCCTGCTTTGTAATAATAATATGTCACTCCACAGATACACTGATCTGCTTTGATTTCTGAACCTGTGTGAAGTTCTCATGTTTCCCCACATGTCAGTATGTGTTGTCCTCGGGTTTTTCTCCCCCATTCCTTCCAGATATGCAGGTTTGGTTACTCAGCTTCTGTAAAGTGATCCAGATGGGAGTGCTGGGGTGTGCCAGAGGGGGGCACGTGATGGACCTATGGTTGTTTCCTGCCTCACACCCCGTGTTAAAATGATAGTCTTTATCATAGAAAAGTTCATCATTATATAGTCAGAAGCTGAGCAGAAACTAGAAATGAGTGTGAGGACATCACACAGCTCTGTCCAAATCAGAATTGGAATCCTTTTTATTCACCAATACTTAAGGTACAGGAATTTGACTTTGTAGATTTGGAGGATGCCTGAGGAGTGGAGAAGAAGTGTACTGGTGCCGATATTTAAGAATAAGGGGGTTGTGCTGGACTGTAACTAGAGGGGGATGAGCCACAGCATGAAGTTATGGGAAAGAGTAGTGAAAGCTTGGTTAAGAAGTGAGGTGATGATTAGTGAGCAGCAGGATGGTTTCATGCCAGGAAGAGCACCACAGATGTGATGCTTGCTTCGAGGATGTTGATGGAGAAGTAGCAAGAAGGCCAGAAGAGGTTGCATTGTGTCTTTGTGGACCTGGAGAAAGCATATGACAGTGTGCCTCGAGAGGAGTTGTGGTATTGTATGAGGAAGTCGGGAGTGGCAGAGAAGTACGTAAGAGTTGTGCAGGATATGTATGAGGTAAGTGTGACAGTGGTGAGGTCTGCGGTAGGAGTGACAGATGCATTCAAGGTGGAGGTGGGATTACATCAGGGATCAGCTCTGAGCCCTTTCTTATTTGCAATGGTGATGGACAGGTTGACAGATGAGATTAGACAAGAGTCCCTGTGGATTATGATGTTTGCTGATGACACTGTGATCTGTTGAGGAGACCCTGGAGAGGTGGAGATATGCTCTAGAGAGGAAAGGAATGAAGGTCAGTAGGATCACCAAGACATAATACATGTGTGTGAATGAGAGGGAGGTCAGTGGAATGGTGAGGATGCAGGGAGTTGAGTTGGCAAAGGTGGAGGAGTTTAAATACTTGGGATCAACAGTACAGGGTAACGGGGATTGTGGAAGAGAGGTGAAAAAGAGTGCAGGCAGGGTGGAATGGGTGGAGAAGAGTGACAGGAGTGATTTGTGAGAGACGGTTATCAGCAAGAGTGAAAGGGAAGGTCTACAGGATGGTAGTGAGACCAGCTATGTTATATGGGTTTGAGACGGTGGCACTGACCAGAAAGCAAGAGACAGAGCTGGAGGTGGCAGAGTTAAAGATGCTAAGAGTTCCTTTGGATGTGATGAGGATGGACAGGATTAGACATGGGGACATTAGAGGGTCAGCTCAAGTTGGACGGTTGGGAGACAAAGTCAGAGAGGCAAGATTGTGTTGGATTGGACATATGCAGAGGAGAGATGCTGGGAATACTGGGAGAAGGATGCTAAGGATTGAGCTTCCAGGGAAGAGGAAAAGAGGAAGGTCTAAGTGAAGGTTAATGGATGTGGTGAGAGAGGACATGCAGGTGATGGTTGTGACAGAACAAGATACAGAGGACAGGAAGATATGGAAGAAGATGATCTGCTGTGGCGACCCCTAACAGGAGCAGCTGAAAGAAGAAGAAGAGATTTAGAGCTGCTTATAATGGAACACAACATCACCTACAAATAACATAAATAGCATAATTTAAAAAGTAAAACTTCATACAAGTTTGCAGAATTATACACTTATCAAGGAGATGTGCAAATGAAGAGGTGCAAGTGAAAGTGTGAGTGTGTCGTGTGTTTGCAAATCTCGTAGACACACCAGTTTAAAGCTCTACCCTCCTATAAAGCCTAAACGAATAAGAAGTCAGGGAATGGGGGCCCACGTCAGTTTCCTTTAAATATCAACACTGGAATCTACAAAAACCCACCCATGTTGTCTGAAGGTATACATGTCAAGCTTATTTTTACAAAAATCTGGCTGTCATAAAAGTTATATCTGCAAATTTACCTATTTAATGTAAAAGTATTCAAATCAGAAATCAATTGAACTAAATTACTCTAAAGGGTTAAAATATCTTACATGCTTTTAAAATATGAAAGCTAGTGTGTGACAAAAGAAGCAGATTATAACTGCTATACTTGAAATAATAATAATAATAATAATAATAATAATAATAATAATAATAATAATAATAATAATAATAATAATAATAATAATAATAGGGCGTCACGGTGGCGCAGTGGTAGCGCTGCTGCCTCGCAGTTAGGAGACCCGGGTTCGCTTCCTGGGTCCTCCCTGCGTGGAGTTTGCATGTTCTCCCCGTGTCTGCGTGGGTTTCCTCCGGGCGCTCGGTTTCCTCCCACAATCCAAAGACATGCAGGTTAGGTGGATTGGCGATTCTAAATTGGCCCTAGTGTGTGCTTGGTGTGTGGGTGTGTTTGTGTGTGTCCTGCGGTGGGTTGGCACCCTGCCCAGGATTGGTTCCTGCCTTGTGCCCTGTGTTGGCTGGGATTAGCTCCAGCAGACCCACGTGACCCTGTATTCGGATTCAGCGGGTTAGAAAATGGATGGATGGAATAATAATAATAATAATAAATTGGAGTTGTCTTTAGAGGTACTCTACATATATAGAGACATGTGTTGTTTATTTTTCTGCTTAACTGCTTCAAAAACTATTTGTACTTTATAAATACAAAAATTAAGAAACAACACACTGAACAGGAAAATACTGAAAGTAATTGTTTACAGATGAAGGATATTTAACAACCCCAAACTATCTGCAGGTCAAAGTGAGTATCTGAAAAAATGTGAAGCAGGCTGGCCAAGTGGTGTGTGGGTGCCAGTCACTGAACCACAGGGGGTGCCGAGAACTCGACTTACTAGAGACTCCTTTCTGCAGTCTTTATTGTCACATCTGCTCAGGACATGAAGACAAAGTCTTTGTTTTACCTTGGAGTTGTTTTGTTGTATGATTGTATTTTTACACGTTTAAATTCATAAGTAAAAATAATTCATTGTTAAAAAAAATAAAAGTGATGCCAATTGTGTAAACTCTGCCAGCTACTGGACGGATGGAAGGTCATTTAATAAAGTTTTGTTTTCCTTTATTCTTAAAAGCCGTCACTTATGAATAAAGCCATTCAAGTTAATAATTCTGAAATGTGACAAACTGGTAAGCTGCCCATTGTTGGTTTCAGCTTGGCACCCGTTACTGTAAGGATTGTCTCCAGTGTCTTGTGATCTTTAATTGGATTCAGTGAGATTGAGAATGATGATGATGATGATGATGATGATGAATTTAATAAATAACTTCTCGCTGTGTTCTCTGGCTTTCATTTGCTCATGATGTGTTTTTATGTGTTATAAATTGTTATTTGTGAAATGTTTATTGCTTTTTATTTACTTTCTTTTCTTCTTTTTTAACTTTTAAATTGAATAATCTTTGACTTTACGTTCCTACTTTCATGTACAGCACTTTGGAAATCACTTCCATGGTCTTAACTGTGCTCTATAAATAAACTTTGACTTGACTCCATGCCCCTGCAAGCCTTAACTAAATTTGGTGGATTTAATGAAGGCCGAATGAACAGTTCGTTTTGAGATGAAGTTCAATGTGATGTTTCTCTACACCATCCAGTGTTTCATGGTAGATGTACACCAGAATTTCTTTATTGCTGTGAGAAACGTCTGGACATCCAATGTCAGCTTCAGTCTAATTTTTCCAAAAAGGTGTCCGGCACGTCTGCAGAAGACTTTTTTGGTGACCTGGGAGACAATGGGTGATTGTTTGAAGGAGGTGGGCTCCCTATTTCTCCCTCCTGATCTCTCTGTATGGTGGGTAGGTAAACCACCTGGGTAAGTTGCAGTACCTGCTGATGTCTACAAAGTAGATGGTGTAGTGCTATCAGAACATTTTGTTTCAAGTTATTGGGCAGCAAGATGCAATTCCACTTCAATGAGGCATCAGTCATCCACCTGTACAAGCACAGAGAAAATTGCCAGTTCTGTGATAATCTTGATGGTGTATTCTTGCTGTCTGTCATGGGTCACA
This sequence comes from Polypterus senegalus, assembly GCF_016835505.1. NCBI lineage: Eukaryota > Metazoa > Chordata > Cladistia > Polypteriformes > Polypteridae > Polypterus > Polypterus senegalus. The sequence continues at coordinate 173,056,582 of NC_053161.1, read as the reverse complement.
TTCTCCCCAGGTTTCTTCTCAATCACCACAGTTCACATCTTAACAAGAATCTCTTTCCTTTGGCCCAGTGTAGATTCTGGGAAGGGTGTGGAGCTACTGAAGTGGTGTTTACTGCTAGGCAGCTGCAGGAGAAATGTCACAAGCAAAATGCTGTTAAATGGAGGAAAAATAGGTGTCATTCCCCTCAAAAACGTCCAAGAAACCAGCCATGCTGTGACTAACTTTCCCACAAGAGGCCCACCTAAGCTCAGCCAGTCCCTAAATACTACCTGTTGGATTAAGATTCCAAAAATGGGAAGCTGGCAAAACATCACGAAATTTCTATAAATTTATCAAATACCCCCACAAGGGTGAGGATAACCATCAACCCCCATCCCTGAGTCATATAATGAAGATTTTGATGGTCAAAAATAAAATAAAACAGAATAATGAAAAGAAAAAAGTAATAAAAATAATTTTAAAAATATATAATGCAGTGTCATATTTTTACTGGGGCTCTGCCTTGAGTCATTGTTTCTTCATTTTAGCTCATCATTTAGTTATTGATTATTTTGTGGTATGTTTTTATGTAAACCCCTTTGTTTAAGTGCTTTTGGGTTTTGGAATCAGAATGTTGATGTAATTTCTATTTCTGTAAGACTGTATACAAGTCAGAGTGGACGCTGCTGCTGCTGTGCTGCTCACCCAAGGCCTAATTTGTGGCCCTGCAGGCCTCAGGCAGGTGAAGTGGCATCAGCTCCCCGTGGCACACGTTGTTCGGCTCCTCTTTGTGTTTTCTCTCTTCAGGGTTAGGATTTTGATGTTTCTTTGGTTTGCTGTTTTAGGACCTTTGTCATTGCATTTTCCAATTGTCGCAAAAACCAGACATAAGAGTCATAGAAAGGTTTGGGGCAGCCACCCGTATATTGGTATCGTGGCTGCAAAGTTGCAAAATGTGCAGTGGATACAGAAAGTATTCAAACCCCCTTTAATTTTTCACTCTTTGTTATATTGCAGCCATTTACTAAAATCATTTAAATTAATGTTTTTCCTCAGTAATGTACACACAACACCCCATATTGACAGACAAAAAAAAAGAATTTTTGAAATTGTTGCTGATTTATTAAAAAAGAAAAACTGAAATATCACCTGGTCCCAAGTATTCAGACCCTTTGCTCAGTATTTAGTAGAAGCACCCTTTTGAGTTACAGCCATGAGTCTTCTTGAGAAAGATGCAACAAGTTTTTCACACCTGGATTTGGGGATCCTCTGCCATTCCTCCTTGCAGATCCTCTCCAGTTCTGTCAGGTTGGATGGTAAACGTTGGTGGACAGCCATTTTTAGGTCTCTCCAGAGATGCTCAATTGGGTTTAAGTCAGGGCTCTGGCTGGGCCATTCAAGAACAGTCACAGAGTTGTTGTGAAGCCACTCATTCGTTATTTTAGCTGTGTGCTTGGGGTCATTGTCTTGTTGGAAGGTAAACCTTCGGCCCAGTCTGAGGTCCTTAGCACTCTGGAGAAGGTTTTTGTCCAGGATATCCCTGTACTTGGCCACATACATCTTTCCCTCGATTGCAACCAGTCGTCCTATCCCTGCAACTGAAAAACACCCCCAACAGCATGATGCTGCCACCGCCATGCTTCACTGTGGGGACTGTATTGGACAAGTGATGAGCAGTTCCTGGATGTCTCCACACATACCACTTAGAATTAAGGCCAAAAAGTTCTTGTGGTAATGCGCGGGTCGCGTCTTACCAAATTTAAGTATGTAGCAGCATTTATATTCGCTATATGAAAGTGCACTTACCATTGGTGTGTTCAAGACGCTGTCGCGGGAACGCGGGGCCGTCTAGCGGGTGAGCGCTGTGAGGCGCGGAGTGTTGGACACACGTGGGGCCGGTATAATGGCCAGTACGGGCTCTGCCGCGTGTGTTCATTTTTACGCTCCGGTGTCCTCGCAGCCTGCCTATTGCAGGTGGTTTAAAGTGCGGCGCGCCTAAAAGAGAAAGCCGGCATTTGATTGATTGAGTTAGAGATGGGGATCCCATAATGTTAGAGAAATGATTTTACTTACTGGTGAGTCAACCACGGTCGTGCTTGAGCTCAGCATAGCCGTTGGCTGTACCGGAGGGCTTATACGCACGCGCGACCCGCAGGAGTTTGGTTTTAAATACATAGTTGCTCGGGGCGTGTCGCGGCGTGTGGCGTGATTGCGCTACCGTCTACCGGGATAGGTGCATGAGGTAGACATGTTGGCAGATTGGCTGGACAATCTTGCCGGTTATATTTAAAGAGTTACCGGCCAACGGGGTCGTCAGTGGACCTAAGAGCGAGGTAGGAATAAGCACTGCTGAGCTATTTGTAGGAGCAGTTGTAATTTTGGCGGTTTTTGCATATATTCTTTTGTATATATTCTTTTTGTATATAGAGTTATATATCTCCTAGTGATTATTTTTGGTGGAGGTATATATACTTATTTGGTGCTGGGATAGTTTTTGATTTGGGTTTGGTGCAATTGTTTTATTTTTGTATACACACACACTTGTTTTTGTGCATATTTCTTTCCTGCTGGAGGAACGTCTTGAACCAGGGATAAAAGAAGACAACCTTCCTTATTGGAGCGTGTGTGTGTAGTTTTTGTAGGAGTGCACTGTTTTTTGTAAATACACCATATTTTTCCTTTTTGTTTGTTTTTATTTATTTTTGAAGAGTCAGGGTTGAAGGACTGTGTCTCAAAGCCCACCTGACACTACTACATTTTTTTTGTGTACAGCACTCTTGTAAATAAATTTGTGTCTCATCTCTCCATTTGATCCCGTTCGGTTCATGAACTATCAGATGTCCAGAGTGTAGGCTGGGGCCACTTCCCACTACACGGGATATCACAGTTCTATGTTGGAGTTTGCTAAAAGACACCTGAAGGACTCTGAGATGGTGAGAAATAAGATTCTCTGGTCTGATGAGACCAATATCGGACTTTTTGGCCTTAATTCTAAGCGGTATGTGTGGAGGATCCCCAAATCCAGGTGTGAAAAACTTGTTGCATCTTTCCCAAGAAGACTCATGGCTGTATTAGCTCAAAAGGGTGCTTCTACTAAATACTGAGCAAAGGGTCTGAATATTTAGGACCATGTGATATTTCAATTTTTCTTTTTTTTGTCTGTCAATATGGGGTGCTGTGTGTACATTAATGAGGAAAAAAAATAATTTAAATGATTTTAGCAAATGGCTGCAATATAACAAAGAGTGAAAAATTGAAGGGGGTCTGAATACTTTCCGTACCCACTGTATAACAGCACTGATGTGCACAAAACTGAGTCCGAAACAGAACCAAGGGAATAAGGAAATGGTGGAGGCTTTTAAAGGGGAAGACAGGAAGTGAAGTCAGATGGGTCTTCAGCCATAGGCTTGAGCCCAGACGTAACATCATAGGGGCTGGAGCCGACAAGGTCTTCCTTCATAGGCTCGGACCAGGAAGTGACGTCAACAGGGCCAGGTGGAATCTGCACTCCGATTAGGAACTGCCCTTTCTCAAGCCCTTTAGCTGCCTCCCATGTGCACGTGTGTGACACCATATTCAATGTTTTACCTTTTTGAAGTGTTTATTGTGTTTATTTGTTTTGACTCGTTTGGTTATGAATTCCTATTCTTTTAATTTTTTCAATACTTTCCAAAAGTGTGAGCCTTTCTTGACTTAATTTAATTTAAAGCATTAAATAAATTGAATTAAAAAATGTAGGGCGTTGTTATTTTGACCCAGGTATTTTATGGTTGTCCTCACCTTTTCATTGGTTTTGTAGGCCTCAGGCCTTCTTGTAGTATTCAGCCTTTTAATGAAGTGTGAAGGCTTAAAATTATAATGTGGTGTGATTTTGGAGTTTTCCATCTCTTCTTCTTAAATTAGATCATTCATTTCTAAAATATTTTGGATTATTTTCTAGTGTTGTTTCAACTGAGTGACATTATAAAAAACTTAAACCCAAGAAGACTGAGAGACTTGAATTTAAATATGGGATTTGGTCTTGGTGGTCTTACCCTGTGTGAGTGCCATGGAAAACAGACAGGAAAGCCGGCTGCACAACAGCATGACCTCTCATCAAAATGGTTTTTCAGGAGCAGTTCCATCCCCCCATACGCTAGGTGGTAGTGGTCTGCTGGAGGTGTTCCAGTTTGGACAAATGCAGGGGTTCATTGGAACTAGAGCCCAGAAGTACAGCCATGTTGAGGTCCCTTGGTGCAGCAAGGGGATGCTGTCTGAGGGACAACTGCCCTGGTTCTCAAACAACCCAGAGGTGTCCCCACAAGTTAGGCTGAGTCCAGTATAAATGGAGCCCACTGTCTTACGATTTAGAGTTGGGAGGCAGCAGGCAACAGTCAATGGGAGGTAGAGGGAGAAGAAAGAGTTTCATTGGTTTGTATGACTATTGGCTGTGCTTCATTATATAACATGCTTGGTGAATTGAAACTCCATTATTTGAACCCATGACTGTATTGGGCATTAATTTAATTAATTTAAATTAATTTAATTATGCATAATTTGATTTTGATGTCCAATATAAGAACATCAAATGACTTGTCCTGGGGAAATTCATCCAGAGGTCCAGAAGATATCTTCTAGGTTACACGCTTAAGCTTAATTTATTAACATACAGTCATTATGTGAGGCTGTGAAACACAGATGTCTTTGTTTTGATGAACTGAGTGTTGAAGGTGATCAGTTCTCCAGAAAATTCAGCTCTGCTGTTAAGATAAGCCTTGTTGAGGAAGAGACCCTTCAACATCTTCATGTCAGTAAATGTGTTACAAAGAAACACAAATAAACTGATGGGATTCTGGAGCAGGCGTTCCCACCCTGTAAATCCTGCCGACTACTCCAATCTCTTATTATGGATGTAATCAGCCTTGAGGTAATTGTTGAGAGCGGCCTGTGGCATTTGATATTCTCAGAAAGATGTGCATGAGAAGACATTATAAATCAAGTAGATAATCAGAGATGGACAACCAGACAAATGGACAGACAGACAGGCAGTCAGTATTTTTGCATTAAGTTTGGTTTTATTTTTAATTAAAGTTCATCCTTCAGGTTCATCTATCCAATTACTTATAACTGCTGGGCTAAAAGAGAAAGAGACAGATCATCAGATTAATAGGTAAAGATGACAGTCCTTGAAATATCATGGGTGAATTTTATAGAATCTACTGAGAGTTCAGTGAGCAGCTGAAATGACAGAAAGAGAAGAGAGAGGAGGCCTCGCTGCAGTGTGCGATCAAATGGCTGATGGAGGATGTAAGATACCCGTCCTTTAAAAATCACTCATCTTTTGTCATGTTAAATTTAAACAGAACTTTGATTGAAATTCAATTAACAGGAACTAAAATGGAAGGAGAAGTTTCTCACAATGGGACCTTCTCTCACTTCACCTCCTGTCACACCTATGGGATTCACAAAAAGTGTTTATGTCTGAAAATAAGGGAATTATCACCTCATCCCGCCAAACAGTTGCCTCTGTAGCCCACCCATGCATACCAACTTATCAAAGTCCTGAAGGATCATCTTGCTGCATGCAAGTCTTAAGTCATTTCTTACTCTTTACTTGTACTGTAAGGATGAGATGTAAATGACAAATGATGAGCGAATTTCCATCCCTGCCTTTCTCTATTGTTCCTGGATGAGATACTTTCTAGCTGCAGGACAACTGGCATAGTAAACAATTCAATTTGTTCTCACTACATAATGTAGCACAAAATACAGGCCAGGGGCCTCATACATAATGGGCGTGCAAAGAATTCACACTATAACGTGGCATACGAAGAAAAGCGGAAATGTGCGTATGCACAAAAAAAATCCAGATGCATAAATCTGTGCGAACACCAACTTCCATGTTCTTCCGCTACATAAATCCCAGTCAGTGTGAAAAGTAACGCACGTGCACATGCCTGCTGTCCCGCCCTGTCTCCTCTCTGAATTACGCCTCTTTGAATATGCAAATCAATATAAATAGCCCTTAAACTCAGCGTTCTGTGAAAAGACAATGGCAAAAGCATAGGGGGAAATAGAAGAATTTCAGCGAATACCAAGTGGAGGCAAAGAAAAAGGTACTATTTGTTGTTTTATACAGTGGTGTAAACAACAATAGGAAGATGATCGAGTGACATAGCGTGTCTGAGAAACTTGAAAGCTCAAGTTCACAAAGTTGCACAGTGCCTGAAATAAAGAAGAAGTAGTCAGATATCAAAATCGCCATGAAAAGGCGAGTCGTAGCCTACCGTCTGAGTGTCATATGAAAGCTTATTAGGGTACAGAGAAAAAAAAGGCACACAGTGGGGAAAAAGCATGAAATGTCAACTTTAATCTTGAAATTTCCACTTTAATCACATAGTTTATTTTGTCATTAAAGTAGAACATCATAAACTTCATCTTAAAATCACATAATTTACTAGTTTCTCAAATCCCATCATAACTAAAGTAGCACATTAAATGCTTTGTTTTGTATTTGATCTTCTATGTTCTCTATGTGTGTTAATCTCTTTCTTTCTCTTCCTCCGACAGGACACAGGATCAATTACATTCGTGATATTACAGTTCTCTGAATATTTAAAATACTGAGATGTATACGTGATATCATTTTCATGATGATAGGAGTTAAAGCATGTTATTAAACATGGGAACATGGTTGTGCAGCGATTGTTCCTGCCTCACACAAGATGCTTGCTGCTCCGTGTGCGACCTTCGAAGAAATAATTTATTGCAGCAGTACTGTCTCTTTCTAATGTACTAACCTCCAATTCCTGTCCATACTTTTCTTTCTCCAAATACCCAATCGCCACACAATCAACTCTGTAATAGACGTTAAGCCATCTGTTAGCTTAGAACGCAGATTCTTCAAAACTTTTAAGGAGCATTGAAATATCTTCGTAGTACATGTTTAATTATTCTATCCATCTATCCTTCCAGTGTTGTGCCAGCCCCAGCAAGAATACAGCGCAAGGCAGGAACAATTCATGAACAGAGGCCAGCTCCTCGCTAGTGCTGTAGCTCCATGTCCTCACATGTTTATTTATTAACAATATAGATTATTTAAATTAAGTTAAAGTTTTATATGTATAATATAATAAACATTTTGCTGCATTTCATCTTAAAAATGATATCGTCATCATATGTAAGTACGCGCTTTATAAAGTGGCTCAGGTTGTGCAAGTTTACAGTGAGGTGATTGTACTTATAAGTACAAACATTTCTACAAGGAGAACTTGATGGACTGATTGAGTGTGTTTATAGTTATTGGGATGAAACTCTTTCTGAACCACGAGGTCCGTACAGGAAAGGCTCTGAAGCTTTTGTCATATGAGAGCAGTTCAAATAGACAGCATGGCTGGGGCAGCGTGTGCTTGATGCTGTATACCGATAATTCTCTTTCTGATCAGCTGCTGTAGAGCTGTGATTCACACTCAGATACAGTGATATAAATACTCTGAGTGGTGCAGTGAGAGTAATATGGGAAAAGATGATCTGCTGTGGCAACTCCTAACGGGAGGAGCTGAAAGAAGAAGAAGAAGGTGTAGTGAGAGTAACAACGCTAAAGCAGCTATGGTATTAAGAATAGCTTGGCCATTTTGTGGACCATTATATTGTTACAGGTTAATTACAATTAGGTGCCTTAAACTAATAAACAATATGCGGTAAATTTCAGTATATTTATAAAGCTGCATCAGGGATGTGGATCTAAAAAAGAAAGAGAAACCACACTGGAACAGTAGCACTGCTTTGACTCTGGGTGCCGCCAGTCTGCAAAGCCGAGCGCAGAACTTGTGTACGCCAGGGTATGAGCTACCGTGGAAATGTGTGTGGCTTTATGCCAATGTTAGGTTTTATACATCGCGATTTGAATGTGGAAACGTTCATACGCAACATTTTTGTGCATACACACCACTTATACATGAGGCCCCAGGACTTTACAAAAGAATACAAAATGTAGCAGGATGCATAGAGGAGTGCCAGCTGGTACTTAATACACTTCATGCCATTCTGTGTGTCAACCTCATTTAAACAGCAGGCTGCCATTAAAGCCTCAGGCCATCACATCTCACTTACCGGCCTGCTGTTCCCATCACAATATGGAGGCCCAGGCTCTCACTATCTGTGCTCTATGAGCCCCCCCACACAAACACTTTATGGACTTTAGTTGTTCCACTGCCCACTTATTCTCATGCTGTATGTTAAAGGTTATGAGATAGCACCGTTTTTGCTACATTAACATGACAAAGGTCTTTTTTTATGATTTTTTCTTACTTATTACAAAATTAAACAACACAACAAGACTTTTCAAATAACAAGAGGAATTCACCTTTGACAAAACACCAACCTTATAACATTGGATTGAACATCACCACACCCCCACATCCAAAGCACAAGTAGCCCTTCAAATCTTAAGACCCTCCCGCTTTGAGACCCCTGCACTGGAGCTTTCTACATATTTAACAAAAAGGAATAACGTTAGAGAGATGCGTAGTAGTGGAGGGAAAGAAGAGAGTGAGACAGAAACGGCTTCTATGAACACACAGAGTACCCTGATACAGAGGATGTGAAGAAGGACCACTGCAGACATGAATCTCTACTTGTAAGAGACCACCAAGAATAACAATCAAAGAAAACAAAGCAGAAGACATCTTCAAGTGTTCAGTCAGCTCCTGAAATGTCCACAGTCAGACGTCATTAAAATTCCTTGGAAACACCAAGCAGGGTATGTCCATGGGTGACCCCACATCAGGACAAACCAGGACAGTGACCATACATCCTTAATCAAATGCCAATGATCATTTGTGCCATTGTGGTATGAAGAAAAGTCTTCTCTCAAATGAGTGCCAAGTGTGAATGGTGAATGTCAGAGTGTGTGAGATCCCACAGGAAGGTAACTGAGATGGAAAATATCAAGTTTGGAGGGCTGATAACTGGAAGAGTGATAAATCTAAGATTAGTGCACTTGGGCCAAATCCAGCCCATCTCTTCTTGACCCAAGCCATTTTCTAACTCAGCTTCCCTGAGAGAATATATGTAACCTGCGTCAAAAGTAGAAAGTCTGTCTAACTCCACACTGGTGGCACTCACTCCAATCGTAATGAAATGCTCTGACTGATAGCTGCTGGCACACATTAAATAGAACATTCCAGATTATCCTGATCACCTGCAGATTGCATATCAACAAAACCGCTCCATAGCAAATGTCATATCCTTTGCCATATCCTGTGTACTTCATACCATCCTGGTCCAAGTGGATAAAACAAGCTGTAATGTCAAAGTCAGCTCAGCACTTCATATTGTTGGACAAGCAAAGCTGACCAGCTGACTCAATTTAGGACCCTGTGCCACTGCAATTGGTGTTTGGACATCTAAATCAATAGACCTCAGCAGATGTGATCGTTAGCATCACATCTTCCATGCTGATCCTCATCACAGGCATTCCATGGGATAGTGTGCTACATACCCTGCTAGACTTGAATTCCATCGTGCAATCTCCAGGTTATTCTGCCATTTTAGGTCAGACCACCAACACTGATTGCCACTGATTAGGAATCTGGTTGGAACAAAAACCTGCAGCTGCAGGGGTTCCCCAGGACCGAGTTTGAGAAACACTGCTTTAGAGCCTTTGGCACTCGCACACCTTATTGAGTTTGTCACTTGTAAAGTTTCAGATTTGAATTCTACCTGTGAATTTGTCACAACGCTCTGTGCCTGCAGCCACTGAAGAGAGCAGAACAAAAATCACCTGAATTGATTTGAACTGCACTTGGAGATTCAGGGACAGTTATCTACCCAGAGGTCGTAAAGATGTTAACTAAACTTGTACTGTATGTCTATTCAGTGTGTTAATGTCTATTTTTCATGTATGTGCCAAATAACTGCTGACGGAACTGATGTCACGTGGGTCTTTGTGGCTACAGGGACTTGTAAAGTAAGACGATTCTCTACTATCTTTGTTTCAAGGGAGGACATTTTTAGTTAGTTTTAGTAGTTCATCTCTAATTTAGGTTAATGTACAGTTGACAAGTGAATAAATTGTGATGAGCCTCCCACAAACCAAAGTGATAAGGGAAAGAACTGACATAAATTCATGAGCGGCACATTCTCCATTCTACTCACCCAGCGGGTGGTACAGTGCTTAAGGTTCCAGTCAAATCCCTCAAGCGTCTTGGAACATGAGAACTCTGAAAAATAAAAACAAAAGCACAATGAGGCTTTAGTAACTGGAACATTGTTGTCAGATAGCCTGATGTTTAAAAGTAAAGAGAAGAAATTTATCAAAAGGGAACATTAAAAAAAAATTAGATAAAAGCTTTGTAAACACATTTCAGGACAAATGTCAAAGGTCAGAACTCACCGCCATTGCCACAAAGCTCAGGCACAGCATAACCAGCAAGGTGAAGAATCTCATGGTGGCGTTGACACTGGGACGTCTGTTGTGATCACCAGCAACACCTCCTTATATAGCAGATCAGGGAGGGTGGGACAGGGTGGTGTGACGCCAACTGGAGTGGAAAGCAAATTCAAATCAGATCTGCTTTGCCTTGGAAGAAGAACAAGAAGAACCTGCAGTCAAATCACAAACCGTTAAGGTCAGGGCATCAACTCTGCACAGGCTTTGCATTCAGAAAAAAAACATGACATTATTATCACATTATCATATAATTATTGTGTCCCAGAAACATTGTGTTGAAAAAGTAACAGCGTTACACCTAAAAGTCATCATTTGTGTCTGACATGTCACATAAATAGAATGTTTAACGCAGCATCAGCACATCATCCTAATTTGACATTAAGAACTTTCAAAGACCCCTGAGTTGATTCTCTGCCCCTCACCTCCTGCCTGTCTGCCTGTCCACGGTTTCCAGTGCACTCATCTTGCTGATGTTTCTTACGCTTGTTTGTCACACAAAGTTGCCTGAGATGTTCAATTTACACTCAGAGGGACCAAGCACGGTGGAGGTTTTTAAATCAGAAAGGCCTCCATTTAGAGAACAACTGCCATTTTCCAAAACTGTCTTAACACAAAGAAGCAGTGTGTGTTACGTGAATCACTTTCTAAACAGTTAATTAAGTCCCAGTTTACATCATATGTGAGATTTTCTGTCTTTTATTGATATTTGATACGCTGCACTGTTTGTGAATTTCCTCCATAGGCAGTGATTGTTAAAAATACACATTTAAAGGTTTCTTCATAAATACCAATCAGCCCTAACATTCAGACCACTGCCAGGTGAAGTGAGTGATCATAGATTATCTTGTTACAATGGCGCCTGTCAAGTGGTGGACATTATTAGGCAGCAAGTGAACAGACAGTTCTTGTATGAGGATGAGTTGGAAGCAGAAAACATGGGGAAGTAGAAGGATCTGAGCAACTTTGACCAGAGCTGAAATATGACAGCAAGGCAACTGGGCAGAACATCTCCAAAATGGGACAACTTGTAGGGTGTTCCCAGCATGCAGTGCTTCATACCTACCAAAAGTGGCAAAAGGAAAGACAACCAGTGAACCAGCAACGGGGTCACAGGCGCCCAAGGCTCAATGATGCACGTGGGGAGTGAAGGCTCGTCCTGCTGGTCTGATCCCACAAAGGAGCTACTGGAACACAAATTACTGAAAAAACCAAATGCTGGCCACAAGTGAAAGGTGTCAGAACACACAGGGCTGGGTAGACGCAGACTGGTCAGAGTGCCCAGGATGACCCCCGTCCACCAATGAAAGCGTCTACAGTGAGTATCTAAGTGTCAGAACTGGACCATTGGGCTAAGATGGTCTGGTCTAATGAGTCGTTTTTCTTTTAGAGCAAGTGGTGGTCAGGTGCAGGTATGTTGTTTACCTGGAGAAAAGATGGCAGCAGGATGCACTATGGGAAAAAGACAAGCCATAGGAGGCAATGTGATACTCTGCTGGGTAAAGTTCTGCTTACAAACCTCGGGTCCTGGCATTCATGTGGATGCTACTATGACACTTCCTACCTGCCTAAAAATTGTTGCAGACCACATACCCTCCTTCATTGCAATGGTTTTCTCTGATGGCAGGTTAATGACCCTGCCACACAGCCAAATATGTTCAGGAATGGTTTGAAGGACATGACAAAGAATTCAAGTTGTCGACTTGGCCTTCAAACTCTCCAGATCTCAATCTGATTGAACATCTGTGGAATGTGCTGAGAAAACAAGTCCAATCCATGGAGGTCCCACCTCGCCACTTACAGGACTTAAAGGATCTGCTGTGATGTCTTGGTGAAGATACCACAGGACACCTTCAGAGGTCTTATGGTGTCCACGCCTCGATGGTTAGAACTGTTTGGGTAGCATGAGGGGTATCTACACCATGTATTAGGCAGGAGGTGTTAATGTTGTGACTGATTGATGTACATGCAGTATAAATTATGGAATAAACACAAACAAACTGATCAAGTGTTGGGGATCCAGGGGAACCACATTTAATGTCCAAAGGTGTAAAAGAAGAAAATGAGTTGGTTCCTGGTACTTTCTGGCCATGTTTCTAACTGCTGAGCCATTTTTAATGTCTTCTGGTGGAGCTCAGGCCTTCTCAGAAGCTCAATCCAAAATCCAAAGTTGTCTTGTATTCATTAATTACCTGCTGTTGCTTCATTAGTTTATTTCTTAGTTTGTTATTCATCCATACTTCTTAAATTTCATAAATTTCAGGGGCCTCATGTATAAATGGTGTGTACGCACAGAAATGTTGCGTTAGAACGTTTCCACATTCAAATCGCAATGTATAAAACCTAAACTTAGGCGTAAAGCCACACACATTTCCATGGTAGCTCATACCCTGTCGTACGCAAGATCTGTGCTCGGTTTTGCAGACTTGCAGCACCCAGCATCAAAGCAATGCTACTGTGCCAGTGTGGTTTTCTCTTTCTTTTTCAGATCCACATCCCTGACGCGGCTTCATAAATACACTGAAATTAACGGCATATTGTTTATTAGTTTAATGCGTCTGATTGTAATTAACCAGTAACAATATAATGGTCCACAGAATGGTCAAATCATTCTAAATACCAGAGCTGCTTTAGCGTTGTTACTCTCACTGCATCTTCTTCTTCTTCTTTCAGCTGCTCCTGTTAGGAGTTGCCACATCGGATCATCTTTTTCCATATTACTGTCACTGCACCATTCGGAGTATTTATATCACTGTATCTGAGTGTGAATCACAGGAGTACAGCAGCTGATCGGAAAGAGAAGTATTGGTATACAGCATCAAGCACACGATGCCTCGGCCATTCGCTATTTGAACTGCTCCCATACGACAAACGCTTCAGAACCTTTCCTGTTCGGATCTCGTGGTTCAAAAACAGTTTCATCCCAAGAACTATACACGCACTCAATCAGTCCATCAAGTGCTCCTTGTAGAACTGTTTGTACTTGCAAGTATAAAGTGAGGTAATTGTACTTATGATACAGTTATAATATTGCACAACCTGAGCCACTTTATAAAGCACGTATTTACATATGATGACAATATCATTTTTAAGATGAAATGCAGCAAAATATATTTATTATATTATACAGATAAAACTTTAACTTTAACTACACGGTGCCGCAGCACTAGCGAGTAATTTGAGCTTCATTAACGGTTTGTTCCTGCCTCGCGCTGTATTCGTTCTGTGGCTGGCGTGACACTGGCAGGATAGATGGATAGAATAATTAAACATTACAAAGATATTTCAATGTTCCTTAAAAGTTTTTATGAATTAGCGTTCTAAGCTTACAGATGGCTTAATGTATATTACAGAGCTGCTTGTGTGATGATTGGTTACTTGGAGAAAGAAAAGGAAGGACAGGAATTGGGGGTTAGTACGTTTGAAAAAGACAGTACTTCTGTAATAAAGCATTTCATCGAAGGTCGCGCATGGCACAGCAAGCATCTTGCGTGAGACATGAACAATCACTGCGCCACCGTGTTCCCATGTTTAATAACATGCTTTAACTCCTATCATCATGAGAATGATATCAAGTATACATCTCAGTATATTAATTATTCAGAGAGCTGTAATATTACGAATGTAATGGATTCTGTGTCCTGTCAGAGGACGAGAAAGCCCGGAAGCACGTAGTGATTCACACATCTAGAGCACATAGAAGATCAAATACAAAACAAAGCATTTAATGTGCTACTTTAGTTACGATGGGATTTGAGAAACTAGTAAATTAAACAATTTTAAGATGAAGTTTATGATGTTTTACTTTAATGACAAAATAAACTACGTGATTAAAGTGGAAATTTAGAGATTAAAGTTGACATTTCGTGCTTTTTTCCCACTGTGTGCCTTTTTTTTCTCTGTACCCTAATAAGCTTTCATATGAAACTCAGCCAGTGGGCTACGACTCGCCTTTTCACTTTGATATCTGACAACTTCTTTTTTATTTTGCCACTGTGCAACGTTGTGAACTTGAGCTTTCGAGTTTCTCCGACACTCTGTCAATTGATCAGCTTCCTTTTGTTGTTTATATCACTGTTTAAACCAACAAATAGTACGTTTTTCTTTGCCTCCAGTTGGTATTCACTGAAATTCTTCTATTTTTCCTCGTACTTTTGCCATTGCCTTTTCACAGAACACTGAGCTTAAAGGCTATTTATATTCATTTGCATAGTCAGAGTGGTGTAATTCTTGGAGGAGTTGGGGTGGGGCAGCAGGCGCGTGCACGTGCATTAATTTCCATACTGATCGGGATTTATGTAGCGGAAGAGCGTGGAAGTTGACAAATGCACAGATTTATGCATCTGGATTTTCTTGTGCGTAAGTACATTTCCGCTTTTGTGCTTACGTCTTGTTATAGTGTGAATTCTACGCACAACGTTATGTATGAGGCCCCTGGTGAATTTGTTCTCGATTGTCTTTTTCATACCTTTAAACCAACACCACTGCTCTCCATCTCCACACTTAACATTTGTGCTGCTTGTTTCTGTTGTCATTCTGCCCAAACGTCTACCGGACTAAATTTCCATGTCACCATGTTAGTTGCTGTAGTTTTGATCTTCCCCAACAATCTTCAACATAATAGATAGGCTCACAGTGTATTTATTCATTTTTCTTTTCTCCTGTTCACTTCTGCTGAATCATTTCAGGCTTATTTAGATTTTGGAACATCCAGATTTAGCTTCTTTTGTTTTTTTAACACTTTTTCTCGGTCACTTTGGTATACTTCCTCAGATCAGAACGGAAATTCTCAAAACTTCTTGTCCAAACTCCACACATTTAGTATCTTGTGCACATCATAAATCAATGCCTCGTTGTTTTGAACAAACTACATATACTTTGACACATTCATGCCAGTGATTATGCACAAGTGTCTGCTGTTTCATACACCATCAGTTGCTGATGTCTTATTGATACAATAAGGTTGACCCAATTACCATATTCTGTCAATCATAGTTACTGTTCATTCCTATTAGACTTTTCAGTAAATGTGCCCTGGATTGGTGAATTGCTCTGTGGTGAATATTGAATTTCACCAGTGAAGGCAAATGTTTGATGTGTTAAGCTCAGCCAGTCCTCTAAATGACTCAGAGGAGCATCTCACGACCCTTTAGTATATTGACAGAGCACAACACAGTGTTTCAATGTTTGACTATGGATGAACAACAAAGAAATGAACAGCCAGCAAGGCGGCCTGGTGGAAGAGTTGGGAGGCAAACAGAGGAAGTGATAGACGAGTCCAAACAAACAGGTGCATTCCCGATGAAATAAGGGCCACAATTGTGCACCACTTTCTCAATCTTGGCCTTGCAATGGCTGAGGCTGGTCAAAGCGTGCAGCCAAATGTTGAGAGAACAACTGTCTCCTCAATCTTTGAAACATTTTGTAGACACAGCAGGTATGTAATCCAACAATGTGCACTGTAGTCTAATACTGTATACTTACTCGAATGCTTCAAATGACAGTATGCCACTTGCATTTTGGAGTATACAGTAAATCTGTTTCATATGCATACATACTGTATATAAACTGTAAGACACAAACACACAGATACTCACATGCATAGATATACACAGTGTGTATTTATACTTCAATGTACATGCACAGTGGCATATCTCACGCCATCTTCTGTTTTGCTTTGCTGTATTTTACCCCTATAGGACTGCAAGACCACCTCACAGGGATGGCAGAGGACCCCTTGTCGCATCTCAATGCCATTAGATTAGGGGAGATACAGAGTGCCATTAGGGAAGACTTCATATCTTTTTATAAACATCCAATCTGTTAACATCTCAAATATCGACAGGGTGCGAAAAAGACACCACATGAGCATGAAACATCTCTACCGTGTGTACCACTCGATAGAAATGGAGACACCGTGAAGGATCTCCGGTGCCAATATGTACAGGGACACCATCTGTGCGCATACAGGAACATGAAACATGTACACATTTGATGGAACTGTATCTTGTTAAAAATGAAAATACATGTCATTCATACAACTCTTTTATTTTTCTTCTGGGATAAAGTGTATAATAGAAGGAGAATCAGGTGAACCTCCTCTTAATTTCATACACCTGGACTAGGCTGGCTTCAACCTGACTAAAGACAGAAGGCCAGGACCAAATCTTATTGGCCACAGAGCTACTGTCAGGCCAGTGTGTGGCAGGGCCAGCAAGGAGGGGACATCACTGTATGTGCTGCTGTGTTCAGTGCATGGTGTGCTAAGTCATATTGCCATCATAGGGCCACACAACACACAGCATCTCCCAACCTTCTCAGACATCCTCTACAAGGATCTCATCTCTGATGATGAGAGGGGGTCTGATTCAAGATGATTTACCAAAGTATGTGTTAATTTGAGATTATGTGAGTTTCCATCAGGAAAAGGTTTGCAACCAAGTGCAGGATGCTGCTGAAATTCCTCCCACTCTGTTCCCCATTCCTTAACCCAACTGAGGAGTTCTACTCAGCATGGAGGTGTGAGGTTAACATTTGCCAGTCACAGACTCAGATGACCCTGCTGGGTGCCATGGATGCACCATATGAGGACATCACAGCAGACACTTACAGAGGTTGGATTCGAAATTCCAGAAGATTCTTTCTGCACTGCATTGCAAAGGAAGATATCCACTGTGGTGTGGATGAAAATCTGTGGCCCGACAGACATGGACGTCAAGAGGTGTAGAAGGACTGCGCTGTAATTCTCCAGACTGTGCCGTATGTATAGTTCTGCCTAAGGGGTGTTTTTTGGCAGGCAGTGTGGTGGTTAAGGCCTTGAACTTCAAACCCTGAGGTTGTGGTTTTGAATCCCACTACTGACACCACTGTGTAACCATGTGTAAGTAACATAAGAAATGGAACCAACTGTATTATAAATGTTGCAAGTCACCTTGGATAAAGGTATCCGCCAAATAAGTAAATTCTGTGTTTACACACTAGTTTTGTATTTTATTGCTTTGTGCTGTATAGTGTTGTAAAGCAGTCTTGTCGTATTCTTTTCTGTATCACAAGAATATGCTCTGTCAACTTTAGAGTACAAACAGTAAAGGGGTAAATGTGAGTCTTGTCCAATCTCCACAGACTGCCATGTGTAACTTTGTACTGTTGAAATTGAGATCTGCCATACATACACACAAGTGCAGCGTTGTGCATTTTCAGTCACTGCCATCAAAACCTCAGCCGCAGTTCACATCACAAAATCCTCACAGAGTCCACTGGTATGTTGACAACACAGCTGAGCATTGTGACTCTCTTGTTTGTAAAGGATGTCACAAGGACTTGTCATTCTAATGGCAGTGACATGAGCATTGACATAAATATTTACTTTAAGAGATAGACTAAGGATTATGAGCATGTTAATGGCTTTTGCAGGTAATCCATTGTGTGGTGCTCTTTGTACAAATTGTTTTAAGAAATGCACTTAATGTTTTGTGAAGATTCGAAACATGTTTCAAAGTGACTGGGAAAACCTGTAACAATAAATAACGAAACCAATGTATTAGGGCATTATACAGTGCATCTGGAAAGTATTCACAGCGCATCACTTTTTCCACATTTTGTTATGTTAGAGCCTTGTTCCAAAATTGATTAAATTCATTTTTTCCTCAGAATTCTACACACAACACCCCATAATGACAACATGAAAAAAGTTTACTTGAGATTTTTGCAAATTTATTAAAAACAAAAAAAACTGAGACAGCACATGTCCATAAGTATTCACAGCCTTTGCCATGAAGCTCCAAATTGAGCTCAGGTGCATCCTGTTTCCCCTGATCATCCTTGAGATGTTTCTGCAGCTTAATTGGAGTCCACCTGTGGTAAATTCAGTTGATTGGACATGATTTGGAAAGGCACACACCTGTCTATATGAGGTCCCCCAGTTGACAGTTCATATCAGAGCACAAACCAAGCATGAAGTCAAAGGAATTGTCTGTAGACCTCCGAGACAGGATTGTCTCGAGGCACAAATCTGGGGAAGGTTACAGATAAATTTCTGCTGCTTTGAAGGTCCCAATGAGCACAGTGGCCTCCATCATCCGTAAGTGGAAGAAGTTCGAAACCACCAGGACTCTTCCTAGAGCTGGCCGATCATCTAAACTGAGCGATCGGGGGAGAAGGGCCTTAGTCAGGGAGGTGACCAAGAACCCGATGGTCACTCTGTCAGAGCTTCATACGTCCTCTGTGGAGAGAGGAGAACCTTCCAGAAGGACAGCCCTCTCTGCAGCAATCCACCAATTAGGCCTGTATGGTAGAGTGGCCAGGCAGAAGCCACTCCTTAGTAAAAGGCACATGGCAGCCTGCCTGGAGTTTTCCAAAAGGCACCTGAAGACCTCTCAGACCATGAGAAACAAAATTCTCTGGTGTGATGAGACAAAGATTGAACTCTTTGGTGTGAATGACAAGCGTCACGTTTGGAGGAAACCAGGCACCGCTCATCACCAGGCCAATACCATCCCTACAGTGAAGCATGGTGGTGGCAGCATCATGCTGTGGGGATGGAACTGGGAGACTAGTCAGGATAAAGGGAAAGATGACTGCAGCAATGTACAGAGACATCCTGGATGAAAACCTGCTCCAGAGCGCTCTTGACCTCAGACTGGGGCGACAGTTCATCTTTCAGCAAGACAACGACCCTAAGCACACAGCCAAGATATCAAAGGAGTGGCTTCAGGACAACTCTGTGAATGTCCTTGAGTGGCCCAGCCAGAGCCCAGACTTGAATCCGATTGAACATCTCTGGAGAGATCTTAAAATGGCTGTGCACCGACGCTTCCCATCCAACCTGATGGAGCTTGAGAGGTGCTGCAAAGAGGAATGGGTGAAACTGGCCAAGGACAGGTGTGCCAAGCTTGTGGCATCAGATTCAAAAAGACTTGAGGCTGTGATTGCTGCCAAAGGTGCATCGACAAAGTATTGAGCAAAGGATGTGAATAGTTATGTACATGTGATTTCTCAGTTTTTTTATTTTTAATTAATTTGCAAAAATCTCAGGTAAACTTTTTTCACGTTGTCCTTATGGGGTGTTGTGTGTAGAATTCTGAGGAAAGAGATACATTTACTGCGGTGGGTTGGCACCCTGCCCAGGATTGGTTCCCTGCCTTGTGCCCTGTGTTGGCTGGGATTGGCTCCAGCAGACCCCCGTGACCCTGTATTCGGATTCAGCGGGTTAGGAAATGGATGGATGGATGGATGGAGATACATTTAATCCATTTTGGAATAAGGCTGTAACATAACAAAATATGGAAAAAGTGATGTGCTGTGAATACTTTCCGGATGCACTGTAGATCACAGTTTAGCCCTAACCTCTCTTGACTTGTATTCTACACATTTGAGGTTCTATATAACCTAAGACCCCTTTTGCATTCTTCATTGCTTTTGTACATTCTGTGGATGTAATAATAATAATAATAATGGTAATAATAACAATAATACATTTTATTTATTTGTAGGCACCTTTCCAAACACTCAAGGACACTGAACAATATATTAAACATAGATTATGAGCAAAACTAAAATACAAAAGTTAAAATTAGACAGAACAATTGTAGTCAAAGAGAAAAAGCAGTCTTAAACAAGTGAGTTTTAAGTTTAGATTTGAAAAGTGAAAATGATTTAATTTTTCTAAGCTCAGATGGTCGTGAGTTCCAAAGCTGGTATGACGGACAAAGGGGACGGTCAAGTGGATGGAGGAAGACAGTGACAATCCCATAATGACTCCTTCTCATAAGGTGTGTCTTCAAGTCTCAGTCCTTCCACTGTGTTTTCAAATCCAACATTTCTTTCCTGCTACATGCCAATCTATTCCATTTACGCACATTAAATTTCATCTGCCACATATGTCAATGTCAACTTTATTTATATAGCACATTTAAAACAACATAGGAATACTGAGGACAAAGTGCTTTAGAGTAATCGAATTAAAGAAAACATACAAGTAACATAAATAACATAAATAGAAATAAAATATATGAACATAAATAAAATAAATAATAAATAGAAGTAATGTTACATAATCACAATGAGGAAACCATCAGTATTACTAAAGGTCACAGAATGCAAGTGAATCGAAATGAGTTTTTATTCTTGTTTTGAACAGTTCAATTGTAAACGACTCCTTTATGTGATGAGGTAAAGAGTTCCACAGGCGAGGGGCAGCAGCTGCAAAGGCTCTGTCCCCCTTAGTTTTACACTTAGTACGAGGGACAACAAGAGACAACTGACCAGAAGATCTAAGCACTCTAGATGGCTGGTGTAAAACACACAATTCAGATAAATAGGCAGGAACAAGCCCATGTAAAGATTTAAAAACTAGCAACTATATTTGAAAATCAATTCGAAAACTGACAGGCAGCCAGTGTAAAGACGCTAATATTGGAGAAACAGAGTCATACTTTCTTGCCACAACCAGAAAGCGAGTAGCAGCAATCTGGACCAACTGTAAACTGCATATCAGGGATTTGCTAATCCCAGAATACAGCGAGTTGCAGTAATCAAGGCGAGAAAAGATAAAAGCATGAGTAGCTTTCTCAAGATCCCTAGAAGATAAAAAAGGCTTAATCTTACTTAATAGACGAAGCTGCAAAAAGCAACTCTTGACTACAGAATTAACATGTTTCTTAAAAGAGAGGTTACTATCAAAGATAACACTAAGATTGCGGACTTAAGGTTTGCAGAAGACAGAGAAAGAGCCAAGAAGTCCAAGACCAATTTGGGCTTTAGCCTATGGACCCACTATAAGCACCTCTGTTTTATTTTCATTCAGATCAAGAAAGAAAGAAAGTTGTGCAGTTGATTTATTGCAGAGTTGCAGATGGGAGTATAAACCTGAGTATCATCAGTATAGCAGTAAAAAGAAATGTGAAATTTCCTAAAAAAACCCTGTGACCCTGTAATTAGGATATAGTGGGTTGGATAATGGATTGATGAATGGATAGCTCCAATAGGGTGAAGGTAAATAGAGAATAAAACAGGACCCAAAATGGATCCCTGAGGAACACCATATTTAAGAGGAGCAGTAGAAGAAAAAGAGGAATTTCAAGTCACTGAAAGTGTCTACCAGTTAAATATGACCTGAACCAGTTAAGAGCAGCCCCTTTAAGCCCAACAAGATGTTCAAGCCGCATCAGCCATATCTCAAGGTCAATAGTGTCAAAGGCAGCGGACAGGTCAAGGAGGAGAAGGACTGCAGCACCACCTGAGTCAGTAAAAAGAGAGATGTCCTTGATTACTTTAAGGACGGCTGTCTCAACACCATGATAATGCCTAAAGCCAGATTGGTAGATCTCAAATAAATTATTGGAGTTAAGGTGATCAACCAATTGATTATAAATAATTCTTTTTAATATTTTAGCCAGAAATGGCAATTGGGAAATCAGGCAAAATTTAGCTAAAACTCCAGGATCTAATTCTGCCTTTTTTAGACAGGGACATACAGCAGCATGTTTAAAAAATGAGGGCACATCCCTCGCACTTATAGAATCATTGATAATCGCTAGTAAAGATGGGCCGAAAACATCAAAGGCTTCCACTATGAGGCGTGGTGGTACAATATCAAGAGGACTGAGAGCTGGTTTAAGGGTGTCAATAGTTTTTTTTAGCTGTGAAAGTGAGACAAGATCAAAAGATTCAAATACAATACCATGATTGACAGTAAGAAGTTCATAGTCAGTTGGAACAATACCACAGCGAATTTGATCAATTTTACTGACAAAGAATGAAAGAAATTGCTCACATGAAAGAACAGTACTATTTAATCCCATCACAGAATGAGGGTGAATGGCCACATTAATTGAATTAAATAAGACTCTAGGATTCTTAGAATGACGGGATACTAAATCAGCGAAGAAATCATGTTTAGCTTTCTTAACTGCAGCCTGGATGTTGAATAGAGAAGTTCTAAAAATCTGTTTAGAAACAATCCGCACTGTTCTGCAGTTTGACAGGCGCGGTACAGCGATATCTACTGAAGTATGAACTTCTCCCTTTTCCCTCCTTAGTGATATTAAATAAGTAATAGCAGCTGATTCTGGTTTTATTACTATTCTCATCCTCCTTGATCTGAGTGCAGCCTTTGACACTATTTGTTGCACTACTCTTCTCAATAGATTATCTTCGATTGGCATTACCCACACTCCACTAGATTGGTTCAGATCCTACCTCTCAGGCTGCACTCAGTTTGTTCAGCTTAAAACTTTCACATCCCAACCCACCGCTGTTACTTCAGGTAGTCTCTGTCCTGGGGCCCCTCCTTTTCATTATATACCTCCTTCCCCTTGGAAATATCTTTCGTAAATATAACATTAGCTTCCACTGTTATGCTGGTGACACCCAGCTCTATCTAACTAGCAAACCTACTGCTTTCTTTCCACCCTCCTCACTTATTGATTGCATAACAGAAATCAAATTGTCTTTTTCTTCAAATTTTCTTAAATTACATAGTGACAAAACTGAGGTTCTCCTCATTAGTACAAAATCAACATCATCCAAAACTGATCATTTCTCATTTGTTATTGATAATTCCTCTGTCTGCCCTTCCCCACAGGTGTCATTCCTGACAGTACTTTATCCTTTCAGTCCCACATCAATAACATCTCCCTGTCTGCATATTTCCACCTGTGTAACATTAATCGTATTCGTCCCTCCCTCACTCCCCACACCACTGCTATCCTTGTTCATAGCCTTGTCACTTCTCGTTTGGATTATTGCAATTCCCTTTTCTTTGGTCTTTCTCGCAAATCTCTTTATAAACTTCAACAGGTCCAGAATTCAGCTGCCCACCTCATTACTAGAACCCCCTCTATTCACCATATCACTCCCATTTTGCAGCAGCTTCATTGGCTTCCAGTTCATTTCCGAATTCAATTCAAAATTCTCCTACTAACTTTTAAGGCTCTCCACAACCTTAACCCTCCATATCTGTCCGACCTCCTCCATGTTGCCATTCCCTCCCGTACCCTTAGATCCTCATCCTCCATCCACCTCACTGTCCCCTTTGTCCGTCTTACCTCCATGGGGATCACAGCATTCAGTTGCTCTGATAGATAGATAGATAGATAGATAGATAGATAGATAGATAGATAGATAGATAGATAGATAGATAGATAGATAGATACTTTATTAATCCTAAGGGGAAATTCACATAATCCAGCAGTAGTATAGTATTACAAAAAACAATATTAAATTAAAGAGTAATAAAAAATGCATGTAAAAGCAGACAATAACTTTAAATAATGTTAGCATTTACTCCCCCGGATGAAATTGAAGTGTCGCATAGTGTGGGGGAGGAACGATCTCCTCAGTCTGTCAGTGGAGCAGGACGGTGACAAAAGTCTGTCACTGAAGCTACTCCTCTGCCTGGAGATGACACTGTTCAGTGGATGCAGTGGATTATTCATGATTGACAGGAGTTTGCTTAATGCCCGTCGCTCTGCCACAGATGTTAAACTGTCCAACTTTAATCCTACAATAGAGCCTGCCTTCTTAACAAGTTTGTCCAGGCGTGAGGCGTCTTTCATCTTTATCCTGCCACCCCAGCACACCACCGCGTAGAAGAGGGCACTTGCAACAACCGTCTGGTAGAACATCTGTAGCATCTTATTGCAGATGTCGAAGGACGCCAACCTTCTCAGAAAGTAGAGTCGGCTCTGACCTTTCTTACATAGAGCATCAGTATTGGCAGACCAGTCCAATTTGTCATCTAGCTGCACTCCAAGATATTTATAGGTCTGCACCCTGTGCACACAGTCTCCTCTGATGATCACAGGGTCCATGAGGGGCCTGGGCCTCCTAAAATCCACCACCAGCTCCTTGGTCTTGCTGGTGTTAAGGTGTAAGTGGTCTGAGTCACACCATTTAACAAAGTCTTTGATTAGTTCCTGTACTCCTCCTCCTGCCCACTCCTGATGCAGCCCACAATAACAGTGTCATCAGCGAACTTTTGCACGTGGCAGGACTCCGAGTCATATTGGAAGTCTGATGTATATAGATTGAACAGGACCGGAGAAAGTACAGTCCCCTGCGGTGCCCCTGTGTTGCTGACGACAATGTCAGACCTGCAGTTCATAAGACACACATATTGAGGTCTGCCTGTAAGATAGTCCACGATCCATGCCACCAGGTGTGTGTCTACTCCCATCACAGTCAGCTTGTCTCTAAGGAGCAGAGGTTGGATGGTGTTGAAGGCGCTAGAGAAGTCCAAAAACATAATTCTTACAGCACCTCTGTCCACGTGGGAGAGGGATCAGTGTATCATATAGATGATGGCATCCTCCGCTCCCACCTTCTCCTGGTATGCGAACTGCAGAGGGTCGAGGGCATGGCGGACCTGTGACCTCAGGTAGTGAAGCAGCAGCCGCTCCATGGTCTTCATCAGATGTGACGTCAGAGCAACAGGCCGGAAGTCATTCAGTTCACTAGGACGTGATACCTTTGGCACATGAGTGATACAAGATGTTTTCCAAAGCCTTGGGACTCTCCCCTGTTCCAGGCTCAGGTTGAAGATGCGCTGTAGAGGACTCCCCAGTAACAACGCACAGGCCTTCAGCAGTCGTGGCGATACACCATCTGGACCCGCTGCTTTGCTCCCCAGCTTTGAAACTCACTATCACCTGAGCTTAGAAATATTCAATTACTTTCACTTTTCAATTCTAAACTTAAAACTAATTTGTTTAAGACTGCTTTCTCTCTTTGATTGCAATTTGCTCTGTCTGATTTTAATTTTTGTATTTTAGTTTTGTTTATAATCTGTGTTTTATCTATTGCTCGGTGTCCTTGAGTGTTTAAAAAGGTGCCTACAAATAAATAAAATGTATTATTATTATTATTATTATTATTATTATTATTATTATTATTAAGTAGAGCACCTACCTGGAACTCATCAAAGACACCACCACACTACTAAAGTCCATCAACCTGGCTATTGGAGCACCTCAGGTAGGATCCTGGCTTTGGATTGATTTAACGAGGAGGAGAAAATGAAGCAAATGGAGTTCCACT
Organism: Polypterus senegalus; assembly: GCF_016835505.1. Lineage (NCBI taxonomy): Eukaryota > Metazoa > Chordata > Cladistia > Polypteriformes > Polypteridae > Polypterus > Polypterus senegalus. The sequence goes on along the minus strand of NC_053161.1, from coordinate 173,031,138 downwards.
GAACCCACGGCAGGTAGTGAGAGGCAGGACGAATGCACAGGCGCAGGACATGGAAGACGGGTGTGTATGGAGCTACAGAGGCTCAGAGTGGAGTTGAGGAGCGGCCAAGAAACGAGTTTGCAGTTGACTACAAAGGACCTGATGGTCCTTATAAGGGCCAACGTAAGTGGTGTTTTGAGTCCAAGGTCCTTTTCTCTGTCTCTTTCACCCCTGGTCATTCCAATAACTTTCCAGTAAACAACTCAATGGTAAAATTACAATAACTGATAGGCTTATATTTCATATTTTAAATTATATTAAATTTGTGTACCATGCATATGAAGAAGACATTTTTACTAATTATTATCTTGCAGTAAGGAGACCTGGGTTCACACTTTATCTCTGTGTCCAATGTCGGAGATGCGTTTTTCAGACTCGTCAAGTTCCATTCTCCTAAGGGTGAGTTCATGACTTATCAAATTGAGATCTAGATGATGAAATCTAACTTGATTTGGACTCTTCTTACCATCAAGGTTGAAATGGTGACACAAATTAAAAGTATTTTTGATTAACTCTAGATGGACACAATTGAATGATGGAATCCTGAAAAATGATGGAGGAGAACATCAATGATGGCTGAGGAAGACACAGAGGAGGATGTGACATCAACAGAGGGAGAGTCGATGACGTCGATTGTGGAGCTGAAGAGATGTATAGTGTGTTACATAGTAAGGCATGCGTCACAGCCGGCCTGATTTTGTGGAGTTTTATAAAATAGAAGACAAATAATGAAGGAGCTGAAACAGAAGGAATGCTTGAGGTTTATGAATGGCACACATCTGTATTAACACAAAAGGGATAACATGAAATGCTGTATGGAAATCTACAGCACACTGGTGAACAACAAAAAGGACATTGAGGTTCTGAAGCTGTGCTTTACATAATGAAATGTTATTATTCAAATGATCCAAATTAAAAGCTTCTTTGGAGTTGCCCTATTTGATTATAAATTAGTTAATCGATCTCAGAATTAAAGCAATTCAGTATCCAGCGAGTGACGTGACACACACCTGGCAGCAAATGAAGATCAAACAAGAACAGACCTCATACATTAATAGACAAACATTTATTGTGTCTTCAGCAAACACCAAGAAAGGCGCAGCTTCTGCCACTGCTGGAAGACCCCCATCTTGGTGCTCCCCTTTAATAACCTTAGGACTGCTGAAGTCAAAGCCCAATGTACAATCTGAGCTCCTCACCCACTTGGGCTGAGCTCACCATGGCTGATCCTAACTTTATAAATTCAGCATTCATCAGGACAAGTGCCAGACCATAACTGACTGTTTTCTTAAGGTGTTTCACTGTCAGATACAAAATAAAACAAATATTCATTAATATGATCTTACAAATAATAAATAGAACAATATGAACAATTAAAAAGAAAAATACAGAGGTTTGAATGGAATTAATGCTTGAGCTGTGCAGTGCAGTCCGCTTATTATTCACATGCACTGTGATCTTGATGTGTTTATTATTAGATGATTGTTGGAGAACGTAGCAGAACTGGTCAACACGAATGTTGAAATGTGTTTTAGTTATCTTGCTTTCTTTTGCTTAAGTTTGTAAAATAATTAATGGCATTTTCTGGATGGTAAGTGCAGTATAAACTGTAAGTTGTTAATCTTTTCATTTTCTTAAACTTCTGACCTCTGCAACAGCAGCGAGTTTTAAATCCTGAAAGAGGAAAATGTTGGTAGCTGCAGAAGACGGGCCTCCAATGGAACAAAAAATGTCCCTTTGTCAGAAGGAACTTTCACAGACAACTGAGAAAAGTCAAAGCTTCATAAAGCAAAATGATGGTTTAACTGCAAGACGCTTGACCTTGCCATGTGCTGACATGGCCTGTCAGATGACATTGGACAAAGAGGGGCTCGGGGTGTACAACTTGGCCTCAACAAACTTTACAAACAGTCAGAAGCTTCAAGGAGAAGCAGAGTGAAGGACAAGCGAGCAGCAGAAGTTCCATCTCGTGAGACGTTTGAGCTCAGAATGCCAAGACACTTTGGGTCGGCCAGCATTGGCCATGACAGCTGATGAAACCTCCAGGCTTTGTGGTGATTTGTCACGTCCATTTGCTTCTTCTTCTGCTTTTGGCACATTTAAGCATATCATGAATGTTACGTCCATAACAAGTGAGTTACAGATTGTACCTGCTCTCCTTCCTTGCATTAGTATTTCTTCTGTCCTGCTGCCTGGGGTGTGTTTGAAAAGAGGAGACGTCCTCTAATAGGGCAAGTGAACAACAGTAGCAGATAATTATGGGAGAAGAGCGGGCCGCAGTCCTGGTGCAAGTGCTTTGAGGTGTGGGTTTTGTCTCCTCTCAGATAAGGTGAGTGTCAGGATAAGAAAATAAGAGCTGGGGTGGAGGAATGGCCTTCAGTCATTGACAGAGGAGTTGAATTCAAAGAATCATGAAGGCCATGCTGCATTTGAACAGCCATTGGATAAGAACAGGACCAGTGGACAAACTGAGGGTGATCTTGTCTAGAGGAGTGCGGTGCCTCAACACTGTAGTATGGTGGGGAAACAACCAGGCTGGTGGACTGACCAGTGCAATGTGTTACCTTCACACATCAAACACTGGAAAAAGACAAGAGTTGTATGGCATGGATGCAATGTCTTCCCTCTGTGGAAGTGAAGGACACTTGCTGCCCCATGAATGTGATGCCAGTCTATACTAGTATGGACTGGTTGAAGTCACAATTACACCATGGGACGATAAACAGGATAGATGACTTAGCTGACCATCAGACGTGTGATGACTGCTACCAAAGGGTGGTTAGTGAGGAGAGCTCTACTCACACTTGTACTCACACAGCGAGAGGAGACTGTCATTGGCACTTGTTAAATGTCACCTTCCAGATTGTGGAAGTAAACAGTCCAGCTTTACGTGTTTTGATGAATGGTTTGGTGCAGCGGTCAGGTAAACTGATAAAAAGTGAACCAGGGGTATGTCACAGAAATCATACAGGCCAGGTAAAACACGTCAGCATTGAGAATAGCCCTGGACAGACTGAGTGGGACGGGTGGACTTGCCTCACTTTAACCCTCCAGACATGATGAAGAGTCGATAAATGTAACAAGACAAAGAAGCTAAACAGAGTAGAGTTTTACTTCATGTTTTTAACCAGTGGGACACAATAAGAATCGCTCATCAGCCTCTGTTTTATATCGTTTGGACTTACAGCAAAAGTAAATGTGAAGCAGATGTGAAGTGCTTTATTTGAGGGGCTGAAAGGGGCTTTACTCTGCTGGACCATTGAGCAAGGCCCTTAGCCTGCAATTGCTCCAGGGGTGCTGCACAATGGCTGTTCCCAAGGTGTATGCGAAAACTAACAAATTCCTAATAAAAGAAATTGTATAAGGTGGTAATAAAGAACAAAAAAAAAAATCTGAGAAAGAGTAAATGGTTTATAAAAAATCAACAAATCACCACATCAAACTGTAGGCTGAAATCTGACAGGGCGTCAGATGCAGTACATAAATAGCTGCAAACCTTTAAATAAATTGAAGGTAACCTGAAATGTGTTTTGCTAAAGGGACAGGGTACCTTTCAAAGTTAAATGTCTTATCTCTTACCTCACTTATAAAAATTGTGATTTCACGTTTTATATTACAAAATCTTCAGATTATTTTATGTGCCACTTATATCAACCTCAGCTTGTTTGATTAAATATGCTGGTTTTGTTTGAAATTTCAACACTTCATGGTGTGAACCACCAGGAGGAGACAGAGAGGACCAAACCCCAGAAATAAGCACACAGAAACAAGTCCGGATTAAATGAAAATGTTTATCCTGAACCTGACATCAAATGGTAGTCCCATAAAGCAGTGATGAGGAATCCCTGTAATAGCCCTTGGCAGCCCTCACTGATCTTCTTGAGGACTCAGTTCTCCAGTGTGCCTTGTGGGTATCTGCTGAGGTACAACTGCCTAAGGCAGCTGCTTCCTATTGTGTCAAGAGAGCCCAGAGTCCCATAGTCCTGCAGTGTTGTCTCCCCTTGTCCTTCCATTAAGGGTTCAACCCAGCCAGGACACCAGTGTACCCACTCTGGCATTGGATTATTTGCCTTATATCTTGTGGTAGAATAGAGATGGCCTCTCATCCTCTAAACGAGCCATTGGTCCATCCGGGCCAGGACGCCAGTCAATGCGTGTCATCCATCACGATGGCCAGTAGCAAACTCCAATCAGTTAAGTCTCTAGACACATTCCTTAGTAAAGTGACCAACAGTGACTCTGCCATGTCCCCTTTCTTTGACGTCAGTCATCAGTGATGTGATGCTCCTCTTCATCCCTCATATTTAGCCGTGACTCCATAATTCCTACAATATCCTCATCTCAAGATGATTCAGTTGTTTCTGGTCCATGCTTTTTCTTTCTAACACTCCTCATATTAAGACGTGGGGACTGTGATGTAAAGAATGTGATAATTTTGGAAAGCTGTTTACATGTCAGCTCCTACAATGTTTGGTCCATTTTATATTGATGTGGAGCATCTTATTGATGAAGGAATTTGCTTAGAAAATGAAAACCTCTTGATCAGACTGGGCCTTATTTTTTTTTTGCTCGGGGTTGAAAGACTCCCACAAATCACTCATTTGGTTTTTGCATTTTGTTTGTTTTAAAATTCCTCAAAGTGTCTTCCTGTCATGCAATGGCCCTGGTGTTTAATCTCACAAGTTGATAAATTTGGATAAATGGTGTGTTTAACTTAATTGGGAGTTTTATTGCCATCCATCATGCAATTTGCATTGTAGCCGGGGGCTTCTTTCAGCTCTGTGACTCTGCACGCAATGAAGAGCAATACACAAAACTAAACTCATCTGAAGTAAACTGAATTGGTTCCACCATTAGCTGGGGTCTTCACCTGCCCTCAGTAACCACCGGTCAGCTGTTTGGGTGATGTGGGAAACTCTTACTCCTGGTAGGCCACACACCACTGTCTGCTGCATTTGTGAGGGCTGTTGGTCTGAGAAACAAATGGTTCAGATGTCCATTAATTTCAGTTTTAATCAACTTAAATGGTCTAAGAGAGGGGAGTTAATGAAACATGTGATGACCTGAGTGAGTCCTCTTGACATGCTTAGTGACACTGGAGGTCTGCAACAGATAAAAAAGCACAGCTAATTATTTCTCTTAGCAGACTTCACAACCCGCTGTCATTTATTTCTGGAGTGGACCGTTGCTGACCCAAAACAGAAAACAGGAGAATGTGATCTCATGTTCAATTTTGGCTTTTTTTGTGGATGGCCAGGACCCTTGCCTAGCTGGGAGACAGTTATAGTGGAAGGTCTGGGGAAAGAGCAGACTCAGGACACCGAAAGGGGTCACTAGGTGACGACCCCCCTGGATGGCTGTGGTGCCACTGACTCCCACAGGGCTTCAAGGGAGTTGGAATTCACGACTGGACTGTTGGTTTCAAGGGCTGCCACCAGGGGTTGCTTCAGAGGTTGCAGAGCAAAACTTTGTTAGGTATCCACCTTATGCTTCCTTATTGAGAAGCCAGAAGTACTCCCAGGTACCTGAAGTCAGGAGGAGGTGGACAGAGCTCGCCAGAAGTGGTGTGGAGGTGATGTTAAAGAAAGAAAGAAAGAAAGAAAGAAAGAAAGAAAGAAAGAAAGAAAGAAAGAAAGAAAGTGTGTACTTATTGTGGTGCTGTTTGTACTGTGCTGCAGAGAGCAATGAATGGGAAGTTTTTCCCCTCATAAGAAACATGGGGCAAGTGGCAAATCTTGTGCCCGCTCTCTGCTTGTGTCAGGTTTGTGTGGCTGGAGCGCCCCCTGCAGGCCACAGTTCATAGAACAGTACTAGGATGGGCTGGGAAACATTGAATATCTTTGGTTGATGTAAATAGATCGAGCTTTTTGCTCAGCTGCACCCAGACTGTGAAATGCTCTACCTGAGTATCTGAGGACGCCACAGACTGTTGATGTTTTTAAATCTGGTCTTAAAACTTATCTTTTTATCAGAGCTTTCGGGTCGAATTAATTTTGTAGCTCTTTGAGATTTGTTTCAAACATGAAGTGCATTATAAATAAAATGTATTATTATTATTATTATTATTATTATTATTATTATTATTAAATAGTTACCACCATTGCTGAGTCTTCTTAGTGATGGATGTTGTGTTAATATTCCAGCTGAGAGTTGTGCCCAAGAATCTTTACGACTCCACCATTCTGATTACAGAGTCATTCATTTCTAGTGGGAGAGGTTAACAACTGCTGTTTAGGAAAGTTGATCGCCATTTCCACTGTGTTGGTGATACTGAGCAGAGGGTTATTGGTGGCACACGAAGACACAAGACGACTCCTCTCCTGTCAGTGTGCTGCTTCATTACCACTAGTAAGTAGACCCATAATGGTGGCGTCATCAGCAAACTTCATGATTTCTACTGAAGGGTCAGAGGACCTCCAGTCAATGGTATGCAAGGAATAGAGTGGGGGGAAAGTGCACAGCCTTGGGGGTCAGCTGTGCTGATATGGTGGCAGTCTGGGGTGGGGCAAGGAGCCCATTTCTGATTTGTCAGATAACTAGAAATTCATTAACAGATGGAAGCATTCAGTCCAGCATCTTGATATTTAGTTAACATATCCTGGCCTAAGTTCCTTCAAAGTCCAGATGCTCCAAACACAAAATGAAGGTCCATGTCAATTGTATCATCCACAGGTCTATTTGCTCGTTATGCAAACTGAGAGGATGATGTTGAGGAGCAGTAACGGACTTCAGATGGGATACAACAGGACGTTCAGATCCTTTCATTACAACATTTAAGAGCAATAGGCCTGTAATCGTTGAGTCAGCTTAATTTATCATTTTTGGGATCTGGAATGATAACAGAAGATCTAAAGCAATCAAGACAAGCACACTGTATAAGATAACAGTTAGAGATGTCAGGAAGGAGAGCAGTGAGCTGACTTGAATGTTTGATGGTTGCAGGTTACACTGAATTAGGACTGGCAGACTTGGTGCAGTTCAGTTTCGCTAACACCATCCAGACATCGCATTCCTTGACAGATAAAGAAGAAGTGAGGTGAGACTGCAGTGAAGAAGTGACGGGTGTCAGAGCCGCTTCAGGATGGGAAGAGCAAAGGGAGCACCTTGTTGGTGAAAAGTGCTGCTAAACCTGTGAAGCTTGTCAGGAAGAAAGGAATCTGAGTGAGTCGAGGGAGACGTCTACGAGTGGGAGGAACTGATTGGGGGCTTCGTCATACAGAGGAGTGATTGTGTGCTGAAAACTGAAGCTCTCGTTTACTTTGTGTTTCCATTTAGCACAACTTATTGCGCTCTTAAGCTGATTCCAGGCCTGTGTGTTGGCGTCCTAATCTCCAGTTTTATGTGCTTTTTCTTTTGCTTCATGACGAATCTTTAGTTCTTTGGTGAACAGCGACTTTCCATTCTTCTAAATCACAATAGTTTGGCTAGGAGTGCAAACATCTTCACAGAAGCTGATGTAAGATGTGACAGGGTCAGTCAGTACCTGAATATTTTCACAAGTGTTTTTAAAAACATCCTCATCAGTCCAAAACAAGCAATTATGTAATGTTTCTGTTGTCTGAGCCGACCAAGACTGTACAGGTTTTTTTACTGGTTTAGCTGGTTTCAGTCTTTGCTTATAAGTCGATACCAACTGTAGAATTACAAGGTCAGAATTACCCAGCAGTACACAAAGAAAAGCCAGTCATGTGTCCTCTACAGTGCGGTAGCAGTGGTCCAAAGTCCTGTCATCTCAGGTTGGGCACTTCACTGGCTGTGTGTATCTGTGAAGCTCAATGGTTAACTTTGTGTCATTAAAGTCACCCGTCACTATAATCAGGCAGGTCAGGTGACTCTTCTCCAAACTTGTGTTTTAATCTGACAACCTCTGCTACACCTGGTGGCATGGATTGTGGACTATCTTACAGACAGACCTCAATATGTGCGTCTTATGAACTGCAGGTCTGACATTGTGGTCAGCAACACAGGGGCACCGCAGGGGACTGTACTTTCTCTGGTCCTGTTCAATCTATATACATCAGACTTCCAATATGACTTGGAGTCCTGCCACGTGCAAAAGTTCGCTGATGACACTGCTATTGTGGGCTGCATCAGGAGTGGGCAGGAGGAGGAGTACAGAAAGTTAAAGACTTTGTTAAATGGTGCGACTCAAACCACTTACACCTTAACACCAGCAAGACCAAGGAACTGGTGGTGGATTTTAGGAGGCCTAGGCCCCTCATGGACCCTGTGATCATCAGAGGTGACTGTGTGCAGAGGGTGCAGACCTTTAAATACCCGGGAGTGCAGCTGGATGACAAATTGGACTGGACTGCCAATACTGATGCTCTATGTAAGAAAGGTCAGACCAGACTATACTTTCTGAGAAGGTTGGCATCCTTCAACATCTGCAGTAAGATGCTGCAGATGTTCTACCAGACGGTTGTGGCGAGTGCCCCTTCTACGCAGTGGTGTGCTGGGGTGGCAGCATAAAGATGAAAGACGCCTCACGCCTGGACAAACTTGTTAAGAAGGCAGGCTCTATTGTAGGAGTAAAGTTGGACAGTTTAACATCTGTGGCAGAGCGACGGGCATTAAGCAAACTCCTGTCAATCATGAATAATTCACTGAACAGGATCATCTCCAGACAGAGGAGTCACCGTCCTGCTCCACTGACAGACTGAGGAGATCGTTCCTCCCCCACACTTTGCGACTCTTCAATTCCACCCGGGGGAGTAAATGCGAACATTACTCAAAGTTATTGTCTGCTTTTTTTTATTTGTATTTTTTTCATTTTTTCATTTTTATTACTATTTAATTTAATATTGTTTCTTTGTATCAGTATACTGCTGCTGGATTATGTGAATTTCCCCTTGGGATTAATAAAGTATCTATCTATCTATCTATCTATCTATCTATCTATCTATCTATCTATCTATCTATACGCTTCTTAGACATTCAGCTCAGGATTCTCTGGTGAATACAATGGCTTATACTTCACAGCAAGTCATTCCAAATTGACCACAAGAAAAGATTATAACCCGTTGGGACCCGTTGGGACCCGTGGCCACCGCCAGAGGGCGCCTTAAACCTCGTGGGACCTGGAAATAGTTACTTCCACCACACTCGACAAGATGGCTGAGGAACCTGCCAGGGATGCCCGAAGTGCTTCCGGTGCAAAGGGCTGCACTTCCGCCGCACCAGGAAGTGCTGCCGGATGGACGTCATCTGCCACCTGGAGCACATCCGGGCAGGAATAAAAGGGGCCGCCTTCAAGCAATTGAGGAGCTAGAGTCGGGAGGAGATTGGTGGCCAAGGACAGAGTTATTGAAGTCAAATTGTGGCGATTATTGCTGTGTGCATTGTGTGGTGTTTTGGGACTGTGTTTATTTATGCAAAATAATCGTGTGTCTTTTATAAAGATGTGGTCTCCGACTGGTGGTGTCTGGGCAAGTCTCACACTATCTATCTATCTATCTATCATATAGTGCCTTTCACATCTATCTATCTATCTATCTATCTATCTATCTATCTATCTATCTATCTATCTATCTATCTATCTATCTATCTATCTATCTATCTATCTATCTATCTAACCCTGATATCACCAGTCCTGAGTCCACTCTCTGATTATTTTCGTCCAAAGTCAGGATAAAATGATCAGTCAGTGGTACACAGAAGTTGTTTGAAATTTGTGTTTTTGTTAATTGCTCGTCTTATTTCTCGATTACTTTCTGCTGTGGTCTTTAGAATTTTCTTTGCGATTTTGTATTGAGACTCCGTTATCTCAAATGGCCTTTTAGGCAACTGCCTTTTTGCTCTTTTTGAGTCCTTTTTTTGACCTTTTTGAGTTTGGTAAATAAATACATTGTTTTTGATTCAGTGCTTGTTTTGGCTGGTTATTCGCTTTTTATATTAGTGAAGTTTTTAACCAGATTGTTTAATGGAATCTTGGAAAGTGAGAGGGTGCCTGAGGAGTGGAGAAGAAGTGTACTGGTGCCGATATTTACTACAGGGGATAAAACTGATGAGCCACAGCATGAAGTTATGAGAAAGAGTAGTGGAAGTGCGGTTAAGAAGTGAGGTGATGATTAGTGAACAGCAGCATTGTTTCATTCTGAGAAAGACCACAACAGATGTGATGTTTGCTCTGAGGATGTTAATGGAGAAGTTTAGAGAAGGCCAGAAGGAGTTCTGGAATTGTATGAGGAAGTCTGGAGTGGCAGAGAATTACGTAAGAGTTGTGTGACAGTGGTGAGGTCTGCAGTAGGAGCGATGGATGCATTCAAGGTGGAGGTGGGATTACATCAGGGATCGGCTCTGAGCCCTTTCTTATTTGCAATGGTGATGGACAGGTGGACAGACGAGATTAGACAGGAGTCCCCGTGGACTATGATGTTTGCTGATGACATTGTGATCTGTAGCGATAGTAGGGAGCAGGTTGAGGAGACTCTGGAGAGGTGGAGAACTGCTCTAGAGGGGAGAGGAATGAAGGTCAGTAGAAACAAGACAGAATACATGTGTGTAAATGAGAGGGAGGTCAGTGGAATGATGAGGATGCAGGGAGTAGAGTTGGCGAAGGTGGATGAGTTTAAATACTTGGGATCAACAGTACAGAGTAATGGGGATTGTGGAAGAGAGGTGAAGAAGAGAGTGCAGGCAGGGTGGAGTGGGTGGAGAAGAGTGTCAGGAGTGATTTGTGATAAGCAAGAGTGAAAGGAAAGGTCTACAGGACGGTAGTGAGACCAGCTGTGTTATATGGGTTGGAGACGGTGGCACTGACTAGAAAGCAGGAGACAGAGCTGGAGGTGGCAGAGTTACAGATGCTAAGATTTGCGTTGAGTGTGACGAGGATGGACAGGATTAGAATTGAGAACATCAGAGGGTCAGCTCAAGTTGGACGGTTGGGAGACAAAGTCCGAGAGGTGAGATTGCGTTGGTTTGGACATGTGCAGAGGAGAGATGCTGAGTATATTAGGAGAAGAATGCTAAGGATAGAGCTGCCAGGTAAGAGGAAAAAAGGAAGGCCTAAGTGAAGGTTTATGGATCCCTAACAGGATCAGCCCAAAAAAGAAGAAGAAGAAGAAGAAGAAAAGAAAGATACACAGTAATTAAATCAGAAATTGGTGTTGAAGATTTGTTGACACTATCTAAATAAATACAAGGTAATTTTTTGCTTTTTTTTTATAAAGTTGGATAATTGTGAAGTCATTTACTTAGCAATTTATATTAACACAGGGTCACAGGAGCCAATCCCATCCAGCACAGGGTGCAAGGCAGGAACAAATCCTCAGGCAGGGTGCCAGCTACCCACAGGGCACACGCCAAGCACACACTAGAGACAATTTAGGATCGCCAATGCACCTAACCTGCATGTTTTTGGACTGTGGGAGGAAACCGGAGCACCCGGAGGAAACCCACACAGATACGGTGAGAACATGCAAACTCGGGACCCAGGAAGCGAACTCGAGTTTCCTAACTGCGAGGCAGCAGTGCTACCACTGCACCACCGTGCCACCCATGATAAGAAAGATCAAGTCAAAAATGAGACAATATTATTTCAAGTAAATTAAACAAACATCAAACAAGATGTCTGTTAAAAAAGTCAAAATTCGCATTCACGAAAGCCCAATTTAAGCTGGAAATGATTTGTCAACAAATATGGAGAGAGCACACAAAATAATTATATTGTAAAAATGTGATAACATGAGTGAACACACCCTCAAGTCTGAGGGGAAAACTGGCATGAAAACAGCAAACGAGGGAGGTGAACCTCAGAGGAGCGAACCCACAAACAATCTCCCAGACCAAAATCCTTCCAATGGTTAAGGTGTTCCACCAGTGACGAGAATCAGGAATGGATTGGATTTCACATTCCTCTGATCTATCGACATGGGCAGGACATGTGGGCACATAAGAAGAACTGCACGGCACTGCCTGTACAAACGTGGGCTCATCTCTTTGGCTTTCTCCATAAATTCAGATGATTTAGGAATTGCATGGCATGGCCTTTATACCCTCAGAGTGGTGACATCACTAGCTGTGCACCTCAGGGTCATTTGATTAGCAATGCAATAGCAACTGATTTGCAAAATGGAAGCACCAGAGGAAACTAAGGCAGACTTGAAAAAGAAAGAAAAGAAAGAAAGAAAGAAAGAAAGAAAGCTAAATCTGCATGTTCCAAAACACTAACATAAGTTTGAAATATTTAACCAGAACACAACAAGAGAAAACAAAACTAAATAAATGCATTGTCAGCATATCTAATATGAGTGATGAAGAGTGTTGTGGAAGATCACAAGTACAACAACTAACAGTTGTTAGTCCGGTAGACGTTTGGGCAGAATGACAACAGAAACAAGTAGCACAAATGTTAAGTATGGGGATGGAGATCAGAGGTATTGGTTTAAAGGTACGAAAAAGACAATTTAGAACAAGTTCAACTGGAATTTATGAGATTTAAGAAGTATGGATGAGTAAGAGACTAAGAAGTAAACTAGAGAAGCCCATCCATCCATCCATCCTCTTCCGCTTATCCAAGGTCGGGTCGCGGGGGCAGCAGCTTAAGCAGAGAGGCCCAGACTTCCCTCTCCCCGGCCACTTCTTCTAGCTCTTCCGGGAGAATCCCAAGGCATTCCCAGGCCAGCCGGGAGACATAGTCCCTCCAGCGTGTCCTGGGTCTTCCCCGGGGCCTCCTCCCGGTTGGCTGTGCCCGGAACACCTCACCATGGAGGCGTCCAGGAGGCATCCTGATCAGATGCCCGAGCCACCTCATCTGACTCCTCTTGATGCGGAGGAGCAGCGGCTCTACTCTGAGTCCCTCCCGGATGAC
>NC_053161.1:172909992-173017788 GCF_016835505.1 Polypterus senegalus | reverse complement strand
GCAGGTTAGGTGCATTGGCGATCCTAAATTGTCTCTAGTGTGTGCTTGGCTTGTGCCCTGTGGGTAGCTGGCACCCTGCCTGAGGATTTGTTCCTGCCTTGCACCCTGTGCTGGATGGGATTGGCTCCTGAGACCCTTTGTTAATATAAATTGCTTAGTAAATGACTTCACAATTATCCAACTTTATAAAAAAAAGCAATAAAATTACCTTGTATTTATTTAGATAGTGTCAACAAATCTTCAACACCAATTTCAGATTTAATGAAAGTGTATCTTTCTTTTCTTCTTCTTCTTCTTTTTTGGGCTGATCCTGTTAGGGATCCATAAACCTTCACTTAGGCCTTCCTTTTTTCCTCTTACCTGGCAGCTCTATCCTTAGCATTCTTCTCCTAATATACTCAGCATCTCTCCTCTGCACATGTCCAAACCAACGCAATCTCACCTCTCGGACTTTGTCTCCCAACCGTCCAACTTGAGCTGACCCTCTGATGTTCTCAATTCTAATCCTGTCCATCCTCGTCACACTCAACGCAAATCTTAGCATCTTTAACTCTGCCACCTCCAGCTCTGTCTCCTGCTTTCTAGTCAGTGCCACCGTCTCCAACCCATATAACACAGCTGGTCTCACTACCGTCCTGTATTCCTTCCTTTTCACTCTTGCTGATATCCGTCTGTCACAAATCACTCCTGACACTCTTCTCCACCCACTCCACCCTGCCTGCACTCTCTTCTTCACCTCTCTTCCACAATCTCCATTACTCTGTACTGTTGATCCCAAGTATTTAAACTCATCCACCTTCGCCAACTCTACTCCCTGCATCCTCATCATTCCACTGACCTCCCTCTCATTTACACACATGTATTCTGTCTTGTTTCTACTGACCTTCATTCCTCTCCCCTCTAGAGCAGTTCTCGACCTCTCCAGAGTCTCCTCAACCTGCTCCCTACTATCGCTACAGATCACAATGTCATCAGCAAACATCATAGTCCACGGGGACTCCTGTCTAATCTCTTCTGTCCACCTGTCCATCACCATTGCAAATAAGAAAGGGCTCAGAGCCGATCCCTGATGTAATCCCACCTCCACCTTGAATGCATCCATCGCTCCTACTGCAGACCTCACCACTGTCACACTTCTCTCGTACATATTCTGTACAACTCTTACGTACTTCTCTGCCACTCCAGACTTCCTCATACAATTCCAGAACTCCTTCTGGCCTTCTCTAAACTTCTCCATTAACATCCTCAGAGCAAACATCACATCTGTTGTGGTCTTTCTCAGAATGAAACAATGCTGCTGTTCACTAATCATCACCTCACTTCTTAACCGCACTTCCACTACTCTTTCTCATAACTTCATGCTGTGGCTCATCAATTTTATCCCCTGTAGTAAATATCGGCACCAGTACACTTCTTTTCCACTCTTCAGGCACCTTCTCACTTTCCAAGATTCCATTAAACAATCTGGTTAAAAACTTCACTAATAAAAAAAGCGAATAACCAGCCAAAACAAGCACTGAATCAAAAACAATGTATTTATTTACTAAACTCAAAAAGGTCAAAAAAAGGACTCAAAAAGAGCAAAAAGGCAGTTGTCTAAAAGGCCATTTGAGATGACCGAGTCTCAATACAAAATCGCAAAGAAAATTCTAAAGACCACAGCAGAAAGTAATCGAGAAATAAGACGAGCAATTAACAAAAACACAAATTTCAAACAACTTCTGTGCACCACTGACTGATCATTTTATCCTGACTTTGGACGAAAATAATCAGAGAGTGGACTCAGGACTGGTGATATCAGGGTTAGATAGATAGATAGATAGATAGATAGATAGATAGATAGATAGATGATGAAAGGCACTATATTATAGATAGATAGATAGATAGATAGATAGATAGATAGATAGATAGATAGATAGATAGATAGATGTGAAAGGCACTATATTATAGATAGATAGATAGATAGATAGATAGATAGATAGATAGATAGATAGATAGATAGATAGATTTGAAAGGCACTATATAATAGATAGATAGATAGATAGATAGATAGATAGATAGATGTGAAAGGCACTATATGATAGATAGATAGATAGATAGATAGATAGATAGATAGATAGATAGATAGATAGATAGATAGATAGATAGTGTGAGACTTGCCCAGACACCACCAGTCGGAGACCACATCTTTATAAAAGACACACGATTATTATGCATAAATAAACACAGTCCCAAAACACCACACAATGCACACAGCAATAATCGCCACAATTTGACTTCAATAACTCTGTCCTTGGCCACCAATCTCCTCCCGACTCTAGCTCCTCGATTGCTTGAAGGCGGCTCCTTTTATTCCTGCACGGATGTGCTCCAGGTGGCAGATGACGTCCATCCGGCAGCACTTCCTGGTGCGGCGGAAGTGGTGCCCTTTGCACTGGAAGCACTTCGGGCATCCCTGGCAGGTTCCTCCGCCATCTTGTCGAGTGTGGCGGAAGTAACTATTTCCAGGTCCCACGAGGTTTAAGGTGCCCTCTGGCGGTGGCCACGGGTCCCAACGTGTTATAATCTATTCTTGTGGTCCTTTCCTATTCCAGGGCGGTTGCCCCCTCGTGGCCCGGAAGCTATTCTTGCCCCCTTCCGGTCCTTTTAGGCATCCCGGCCGGGTAAGAACCCCAGCCGTCTGTGACAATAGATAGATAGATAGATAGATAGATAGATAGATAGATAGATAGATAGATAGATAGATAGATAGATAGATAGATAGATAGATAGATAGATAGATAGATAGATAGATAGATAGATAGATAGATACTTTATTAATCCCAAGGGGAAATTCACATAATCCAGCAGCATTATACTGATACAAAGAAACAATATTAAATTAAATAGTAATAAAAATGAAAAAATGAAAAAAAATGAAAAAAATACAAATAAAAAAAAGCAGACAATAACTTTGAGTAATGTTCACATTTACTCGCCCGGGTGGAATTGAAGAGTTGCAAAGTGTGGGGGAGGAACGATCTCCTCAGTCTGTCAGTGGAGCAGGACGGTGACAAAAGTCTGTCACTGAAGCTACTCCTCTGCCTGGAGATGACACTGTTCAGTGGATGCAGTGGATTATTCATGATTGACAGGAGTTTGCTTAGTGCTTGTCGCTCTGCCACAGATGTCAAACTGTCCAACTTTAATCCTACAATAGAGCCTGCCTTCTTAACAAGTTTGTCCAGGCGTGAGGCGTCTTTTATCTCTATGCTGCCACCCTGCACACCACTGCGTAGAAGAGGGCACTCGCCACAACCGTCTGGTAGAACATCTGCAGCATCTTATTGCAGATGTTGAAGGACGCCAACCTTCTAAGGAAGTATAGTCGGCTCTGACCTTTCTGAGTACAGAAGTATCAGTATTGGCAGTCCAGTCCAATTTGTCATCCAGCTGCACTCCCAGATATTTATAGGTCTGCACCCTCTGCACAGTCACCTCTGATGATCACAGGGTCCATGAGGGGCCTGGGCCTCCTAAAATCCACCACCAGCTCCTTGGTCTTGCTGGTGTTAAGGTGTAAGTGGTTTGAGTCGCACCATTTAACAAAGTCTTTGATTAACTTTCTTTACTCCTCCTCCTGCCCACACCTGATGCAGCCCACAATAGCAGTGTCATCAGCAAACTTTTGCAAGTGGCGGGACTCCGAGTCATATTGGAAGTCTGATGTATATAGATTGAACAGGACCGGAGAAAGTACAGTCCCCTGCGGCACCCCTGTATTGCTGCACACAATGTCAGACCTGCAGTTCCCAAGACGCACATATTGAGGTCTGTCTGTAAGATAGTCCACAATCCATGCCACCGGGTGTAGCAGAGGTTGTCAGATGTATCATTCGGGGTCATTTTTGCTAAATCGCTTGTAATTCGACCTCTCCAAATTAGAATCATTGCTGTTCTTGAACTATCTGGAGAATAAACACATGTTTGGTCTCTTTGTAAAGGTAACATTCTCTAGTTTCACCCTTAGTAGTCAGAATCACTGTAGGTGTGACTGATCAAAAGTTATGCACATTAGAACTCACAAAAAAAACAAATTTTTTTGTTCTCGCCTAAGTTTTTTTATGAAAATAAAGGAAAATAAAGCTGCAGTAGGTAGGTGGGGACAGAAACACACTATGTACCAACAGAATAACTTGTTGACTACTCAAATTTCAAATTTGAAAAGAATACCAGTCAAAATGACATTTTTTACACCAGTCTTTATGTGGGCATGTCCAGGGGCTTTTTAGAGGGACCTCTGGTTTATCCATTATCCACATTTTGGAACGTATGGAAAAAGTGTAATAACTTTTGAATGCTTCAACCCACAGATATCAATGAGGGCTCTACTGAAAGCTTACACCTAAAGGAATCTATATCTACACACAGTGTCACTCTATTAGTTATGGAAATTCATGTTCCATAATAAAAACAAAAAAATACACATTTCTATGTAAAATAGTCAATACAAGTTATGGGCCAAAAATATATTTATATTTTTTATTTTTTACTTTTTTTTTTTATAAAATGCACACAAACTATATATATTTCTTTTACAAACTGTTACAACACAGCTCAGCGTTTTTCCATGTGCCACTTGATGGCAGCAATCACTAGCAAGCAGAAAGCACAAGGGCGTGGCACGTCGCTCTCTCCCATTACACGGCCCGTGTGCCGGTTGAATACTTTTGCAACGCGTACATGCATCTATTATTTAATCAAGCGTTTATTTACGTTTAAACTTCTACTTTTATTCATATTTAAACTGCAAAAAAACTTGGCGAAATCACAATAAACAACCACGCACCAACTCTGCAGACTGGCACAAATGCCACCTTCACGCAGCTCCGATCGTTTTGTTTACAAGTTAAGTATGGCAAGTTACATATCAAAATGCTCGGCTGCTCATTGGCTGTAAGTTTTGAGTGTCAGTCACAGTGTCCAATCAAACTGGTAGATTCTACCAGCGTTCAGAGCAATACGTCACCCTGCAAGCTTTCTGTGACACTGGTTGGCTATACGAGGTGCCAGTCAACCCCAGGCCCGTCGTAATTGGCCAACTTAGGTGTCGATCAGAAGCTAACACTTCCGTGTTTCATGCGGTAGCATGGTTATCGCCGACAGAAACAAATTACGTCTAATATGAGCAATAATTGAAAAAAAATTACTTAGGTGGTCTCAAGTTAAGAAACGTTTTCTGGAGTTTTTGTCCCTTTGAGAATATATCATGTGTTTTGGACCTAAATCGTTTTACTGGATTATATTCGCTGGAGCCTTACGGACACAATGGGATCAATACTGCTCGGAAATATTGATGTTTGACTTGCAGGGGGTCTTCAAAGGTAGGCACAGTCAACTCTTAAAAGTATGTACTTCTCTGTAAAAAAGGCTTTAGTGTCAGTGCTGTGGTTGTTGTGTGTCAAAATGGTGGATCATCGGAAAGAGGAGACTTTGAAGTTTCATTTGATGGGTAGGGTGTCGAGATGCATGGCAGATGGGCATGCACACATTACTGTAACGTTTTTGAACCGCTGTTATGTCCCGGGACCGGTACGTGTGCGCGTTAAGAGGTTAAAAACAAGTTTGGAGAAGAGTCACCTGACCTGCCTGATTATAGTGACGGGTGACTTTAATGACATAAAGTTAACCATTGAGCTTCACAGATACACACAGCCAGTGAAGTGCCCAACCTGAGATGACAGGACTTTGGACCACTGCTACCGCACTGTAGAGGACACATAACTGGCTTTTCTTTGTGTACTGCTGGGTAATTCTGACCTTGTAATTCTACAGTTGGTATCCACTTATAAGCAAAGACTGAAAACAGCTAAACCAGTAAAAAAACCTGTACAGTCTTGGTCGGCTCAGACAACAGAAACATTACATAATTGCTTGTTTTGGACTGATGAGGATGTTTTTAAAAACACTTGTGAAAACATTCAGGTACTGACTGACCCTGTCACATCTTACATCAGCTTCTGTGAAGATGTTTGCACTCCTAGCCAAACTATTGTGATTTAGAAGAATGGAAAGTCGCTGTTCACCAAAGAACTAAAGATTCGTCATGAAGCAAAAGAAACAGCACATAAAACTGGAGATAAGGACGCCAACACACAGGCCTGGAATCAGCTTAAGAGCACAATAAGTTGTGCTAAATGGAAACACAAAGTAAACGAGAGCTTCAGTTTTCAGCACACAATCACTCCTCTGTATGACGAAGCCCCCAATCTGTTCCTCCCACTCGTAGTCGTCTCCCTCGACTCACTCAGATTCCTTTCTTCCTGACAAGCTTCACAGGTTTAGCAGCACTTTTCACCAACAAGGTGCTCCCTTTGCCTTTCCCATCCTGAAGCGGCTCTGACACCCGTCACTTCTTCACTGCAGTCTCACCTCACTTCTTCTTTTTCTGTCAAGGAATGCGATGTCTGGATGGCGTTAGCGAGACTGAACTGCACCAAGTCTGCTGCTCCTAATTCAGTGTAACCTGCAACCATCAAACATTCAAGTCAGCTCACTGCTCTCCTTCCTGACATCTCTAACTGTTATCTTATACAGTGTGCTTGTCTTGATTGCT
Organism: Polypterus senegalus; assembly: GCF_016835505.1. NCBI lineage: Eukaryota > Metazoa > Chordata > Cladistia > Polypteriformes > Polypteridae > Polypterus > Polypterus senegalus. The sequence continues at coordinate 173,011,193 of NC_053161.1, read as the reverse complement.
TTAGATCTTCTGTTATCATTCCAGATCCCAAAAATGATAAATTAAGCTGACTCAACGATTACAGGCCTATTGCTCTTACATGACTTGTAATGAAAGGATCTGAACGGCTTGTTGTAACCCATCTGAAGTCTGTTACTGCTCCTCAACATCATCCTCTCAGTTTGCATATCGAGCAAATAGACCTGTGGATGATACAATTGACATGGACCTTCATTTTGTGTTTGGAGCATCTGGACTTTGAAAGAACTTAGGCCAGGATATGTTAACTAAATATCAAGATGCTGGACTGAATGCTTCCATCTGTTAATGAATTTCTAGTTATCTGACAAATCAGAAATGGGCTCCTTGCCCCACCCCAGACTGCCACCATATCAGCACAGCTGACCCCCAAGGCTGTGCACTTTCCCCCCACTCTATTCCTTGCATACCATTGACTGGAGGTCCTCTGACCCTTCAGTAGAAATCATCAAGTTTGCTGATGACGCCACCATTATGGGTCTACTTACTAGTGGTAATGAAGCAGCACACTGACAGGAGAGAACTCGTCTTGTGTCTTCGTGTGCCACCAATAACCCTCTGCTCAGTACCACCAACACAGTGGAAATGGCGATCAACTTTCCTAAACAGCAGTTATTAACCTCTCCCACTAGAAATGAATGACTCTGTAATCAGTATGGTGGAGTCCTAAAGATTCTTGGGCACAACTCTTAACTGGAATATTAACACAACATCCATCACTAAGAAGACTCAGCAATGGTGGTAACTATTTAATAATAATAATAATAATAATAATAATAATAATAATAATAATAATAATAATAATAATAATAATAATACATTTTATTTATAATGCACTTCATGTTTGAAACAAATCTCAAAGAGCTACAAAATTAATTCGACCCGAAAGCTCTGATAAAAAGATAAGTTTTAAGACCAGATTTAAAAACATCAACAGTCTGTGGCGTCCTCAGATACTCAAGGAGAGCATTTCACAGTCTGGGTGCAGCTGGGATAAAAGCTCGATCTATTTATATCAACCAAAGATATTCAATGTTTCCCAGCCCATCCTAGTACTGTTCTATGAACTGTGGCCTGCAGGGGGCGCTCCAGCCACACAAACCTGACACAAGCAGAGAGCGGGCACAAGATTTGCCACTTGCCCCATGTTTCTTATGAGGGGAAACTCTTCCCATTCATTGCTCTCTGCAGCACAGTACAAACAGCACCACAATAAGTACTCTTTCTTTCTTTCTTTCTTTCTTTCTTTCTTTCTTTCTTTCTTTCTTTCTTTCTTTCTTTCTTTAACATCACCTCCACACCTCTTGCTCTGTCCACCTCCTCCTGACTTCAGGTACCTGGGAGTACTTCTGGCGTCTCAATAAGGAAGCATAAGGTGGATACCTAACAAAGTTTTGCTCTGCAACCTCTGAAGCACCCCCTGGTGGCAGCCCTTGAAACCAACAGTCCAATCGTGAATTCCAACTCCCCTGAAGCCCTGTGGGAGTCTGTGGTACCACAGCCATCCATGGGGGTCATCACCTAGTGACCCCTTTCGGTGTCCTGAGTCTGCTGTTTCCCCAGACCTTCCACTATAATTGTCTCCCAGCTGGGCAAGGGTCCTGGCCATCCACAAAAAAAGCCAAAATTGAACATGCGATCACATTCTCCTGTTTTCTGTTTTTGGGTCAGCAACGGTCCACTCCAGAAATAAATGACAGCGGGTTGTGAAGTCTGCTAAGAGAAATAATTAGCTGTGCTTTTTTATCTGTTGCAGACCTCCAGTGTCACTAAGCATGTCAAGAGGACTCACTCAGGTCATCACATGTTTCATTAACTCCCCTCTCTTAGACCCTTTAAGTTGATTAAAACTGAAATTAATGAACGCCTAAACCATTTGTGTCTCAGACCAACAGCCCTCACAAATGCAGCAGACAGTGGTGTGTGGCCTACCAGGAGTAAGAGTTTCCCACATCACCCAAACAGCTGACTGGTGGTTACTGAGGGCAGGTGAAGACCCCAGCTAATGGTGGAAAAATTTCAGTTTACTTCAGATGAGTTTAGTTTTGTGTATTGCTCTTCATTGCGTGCTAACTCACAGAGCTGAAAGAAGCCTCCGGCTATAATGCAAATTGCATGATGGATGGCAATAAAACTTCCAATTAAGTTAAACACACCATTTTAACCAAATTCATCAACTTGTGAGATTAAACACCAGGGCCATTGCATGACAGGAAGAATTTGAGGAATTTTAAAACAAACAAAATGCAATAACCAAATGAGTGACTTGTGGGAGTCTTTCAACACCGACCCAAAAAAAAATAACAAAATCTGCATGATCAGAATTTAACAAGCTGTTGATGAAGGCCCAGTCTGATCAAGAGGTTTTCATTTTCTAAGCCAATTCCTTCATCAATGAGATGCTCCACATCATTAAAAAATGGACCAAACATTGTAGGAGGTGACATGCAAACTGAAGTGAAGACCACACTGCTGTCCAAAAGATCACATTCCTTACATCACAGTCTCCACATCTTAAGTGAGGAGTGTTAGAAAGAAAATGCATGAACCGGAGACAACAGAATCATCTTGAGATGAGGATATTGTAGAAGTGATGGAGTCAACGCTAAATATGAGGGATGAAGAGGAGCATCACATCACTGGTGACAAACTCCTCAGGAAAGACAGATAAGGAAGGAGATGAGGATATGTGACAAATGACATTAAGACACCAATGAGCCACATCAAAGAAAGGGGACATGTCAGAGTCACTGTAGGTCACTTTATTAAGGAATGTGTCTTGAGAGTTAACTGATTGGAGTTTGCTACTGGCCATCGTGATGGATGACACGCATTGACTGGCGTCCTGGCCCGGATAGACCATGGCTCCTTAAGTGAATGAGAGGCCATCTCTATTCCACCACAAGATATAAGGCAAATAATCCAATGCCAGAGTGGGTACACTGGTGTCCTGGCTGGGTTGGACCCTTAATGGAAGGACAAGGGGAGACAACACTGCAGGACGATGGGACTCTGGGCTCTCTTGACACAATAGGAAGCAGCTCCCTTAGACAATTGTACCTCTGCAGATACCCACAAGGCACACTGGAGAACTGAGTCCTCAAGAAGTTCAGTGGGGGCTGCCAGGGGCTATTACAGGGATTCCTCATCACTGCTTTATGGGATTACCATTTGATGTCAGGTTCAGGATAAACGTTTTCATTTAATCCGGACTTGTTTCTGTGTGTTCACTTCTGGGGTTTGGTCCTCTCTGTCTCCTCCTGGTGGTTCACACCATGAAGTGTTGAAATTTCAAACAATACCAGCATATTTAATCAAACAAGCTGAGGTTGATATAAGTGGCACATAAAATAATCTGAAGATTTTGTAATATAAAACGTGAAATCACTATTTTTATAAGTGAGGTAAGAGATAAGACATTTAACTTTGAAAGGTACCCTGTCCCTTTAGCAAAACATATTTCAGGTTACCTTCAATTTATTTAAAAGTTTGCAGCTATTTATGTACTGCATCTGAAGCCCTGTCAGATTTCAGCCTACAGTTTGATGTGGGGATTTGTTGAATTTTTTTAAACCATTTACTTTGCTTTTTCTCAGATTTTTTTTGTTCTTTATTACCACCTTATACAATTTCTTTTATTAGGAATGTATTAGTTTTCGCACAAAACTTGGGAACAGCCATTGTGCTGCACCCCTGGAGCAATTGCAGGTTAAGGGCCTTGCTCAATGGTCCAGCAGAGTTAAGTCCTTTAAGCCCCTCAAATAAAGCACTTCACATCTGCTTCACATTTACTTTTGCTGTAAGTCCAAACGATATCAAAGCAGAGGCTGATGAACGATTCTTATTGTGTCACACAGATTAAAAAACATAAAGTAAAGCACCACTCTGTTTACCGTCATTGTCTCTTTGTCTTGTTACGTTTCTCGACTCTTCATCATATCTGGAGCGTTAAAGCAAGGCAAGTCCACCCGTCCCACTCAGTCTGTCCAGGGCTACTCTCAATGCTGACGTGTTTTTAGCTGGCCTGTATGATTTCTGTGACATACCTCAAGTTCACTGTTTATCAGTTTACCTGACCGTTGCACCAAACTATTCATCAGAACACGTGAAGCTGGACTGTTTACTTCCACAATCTGGAAGGTGACATTCTACAGTTGCCAATTACAGTCTCCTCTCGCTGTGTGAGTACAAGTGTGTCCCTGTGTAGAGCTCTCCTCACAAACCACCCGTTGGTAGCAGTCCTCACACTTCTGATGGTCAACTAGGTCACCAATCCTGTTTATCCACCCATGGTGTAACTGTGACTTCAACCAGCCCTACTAATATAGACAGGCATCGCATTCAAGGGGCACAAAGTGTTCTTCACTTCCACAGAGGGAACACATTGCATCCATGCCATACAACTCTTGTCTTTTTCCAGTGTTTGATGTGTGAAGGTAACACATTGCACAGGTCAGCCCACCGGCCTGGTTGTTTCCCCACCATACTGAAGTGTTGAGGCACCACACTCCTCTAGACAAGATCACCCTCAGTTTGTCCACTGGTCCTGTTCTTATCCAATGGCTGTTCAGATGCAACATGGCCTTCATGTTTCTTTGAATTCAACTCCTCTGTCAATGACTGAAGGCCATTCCTCCACCCCAGCTCTTATTTTCTTATCCTGGCACTCACCTGACCTGAGAGGAGACAAAGCCTATACCTCAAAGCACTTGCACCAGGACCACAGCTTGCTCTTCTCCCAGAATTATCTGCTACTGTTGTTCACTTGCCCTATTAGAGGACGTCTCCTCTTTTCATACACAGGAAAGAAGAAATACTAATGCAAGGAAGGAGAGCAGGTACTATCTGTAACTCACTCGTTATAGACGTAACATTCATGATATGCTTAAATGTGGCAAAAGCAGAAGAAGAAGCAAATGGACGTGACAAATCACCACAAAGCCTGGAGGTTTCATCAGCTGTCATGGCCAATGCTGGCTGACCCAAAGTGTGTTGCCATTCTGAGCTCAAACGTCTCAAACGTCTCACGAGATGGACATTCTGCTGCTCGCTTGTCCTTCATTCTGCTTCTCCTTGAAGCTTCTGACTGTTTGTGAAGTTTGTTGAGGCCAAGTTGAACACCCTGAGCCCCTCTTTGTCAAATACAACAACAACAACAGCAACATTTATTTATATAGCATATTTTCATACAATCAGTAGCTCAAAGTGCTTTACATAATGAAGAATAGAAAAATAAAAGACACAGTAAGAAAATAAAATAAGTCAACATTAATTAACATAGAATAAGAGTATGGTCCAATGGCCAGGGTGGACCGAAAAAACTAAATTAAACTCCAGACGGCTGGAGAAAAAAATAAAATCTCCTGACCATGAAACCGCCCTGTCCCCTCTGGGCATTCTACCTAACATAAATGAAACAGTCCACTTTGGATTTAGTTTTCACACGGAAGGACTTGATGATGATGGTCACGTAGACTTCTGACTTTTAATCCATCCATCATTGTTGGAGCATTATGAAGCTTTGAGTAGGTGGAGGTGGCGCCACCACCACAAAGAAACCGGAAAAAGAAACAGAAGAGAGAGTTGAGGTCAGTACGGATTTTAGAGCCACCGTGAGGAGCTCAGTTTGTACATTGGGTTTTGACTTCAGCAGTCCTAAGGTTATTAAAGGGGAGCACCGAGATGGGGGTCTTCCAGCAGTGGCAGAAGCTGCGCCTTTCTTGGTGTTTGCTGAAGACCCAATAAATGTTTGTCTATTAATGTATGAGGTCTGTTCTTGTTTGATCTTCATTTGCTGCCAGGTGTGTGTCACGTCACTCGCTGGATACTGAATTGCTTTAATTCTGAGGTCGATTAACTAATTTACAGTCAAATAGGGCAACTCCAAAGAAGCTTTTAATTTGGATCATTTGAATAATAACGTTTCATTATGTAAAGCACAGCTTTAGAACTTCAATGTCCTTTTTGTTGTTCACCAGTGTGCTGTAGATTTCCATTCAACTTCTCATGTTATCCCCTTTTGTGTTAATACAGATGTGTGCCATTCATAAACCTCAAGCATTACTTCTGTTTCAGCTCCTTCATTATTTGTCTTCTATTTTATAAAACTCCACAAAATCAGGACGGTCTGTGACGCATGCCTTACTATGTAACACACTATACATCCCTTCAGCTCCACAGTCCAAGTCACTGACTCTCCCTCTGTTGATGTCACATCCTCCTCTGTGTCTTCCTCAGCCATCATTGATGTTCTCCTCCATCATTTCTCAGGACTCCATCAATTGCATCCATCTTGAGTTAACCAGAAATACTTTGAATTTGTGGAAACATCTGAACCTTGATGGTAAGAAGAGTCCAAATCAAGTTAGATTTAATCATCTAGATCTCAATTTGATTCAAGTCATGAACTCACCCTTAGGAGAATGGAACTAGACGAGTCTGAAAAACACATCTCTGACAAAGTTATGGAAGCCCACAGACAACATTGTAGGGGAGGGAAATGTTAAAAATGTTTAAATAATTGAGGTAAGGTAAATTCCTTGGTAATCCCATACCATTGTCTAAGCCCACTTAAATTTAAGACTATCCGAGCATGCATAGGGTGCAAGGCCAGAAAACACCTGAAGTGGACGCCAGTCCATCGCAGGGGAGTGAACTCACACACTCACAGACACCTACAAGGTGCCAGTTTAGTGTTGCCAATCCACCTAACCAGCATGTCTGTGGACTGTGGGAAGAAAACAGAACACCTTGAAGAAACCAACATTGGACACAAAGATAAAGTGTGAACCCAGGTCTCCTTACTGCAAGATAATAATTAGTAAAAATGTCTTCTTCATATGCATGGTGCACATATTAATATCATTTAAAATATGAAATATAAGCCTATCAGTAATTGTAATTTTACCTTTGAGTTATTTACTGGAAAGATACTGGAATGACCAGGGGTGAAAGAGACAGAGAATAGGACCTTGGACTCAAAACACCACTTACGTTGGTCCTTAAAAGGACCATCAGGTGCTTTGTAGTCAACTGCAACTCGTTTCTTGGCTGCTCCTCAACTCCACTCTGATCCTCTGTAGCTCCATACACACCCGTCTTCCATGTCCTGTGCCTGTGAATTCATCCTGCCTCCCACTACCTGCCGGGGCTTCAGTGGAACTCCATTTGCTTCATTTTCTCCTCCTTGGTGAGTCAATCCAAAGCCAGGATCTGATAGCCAGGTTGATGGAGTTTAGTAGTGGGGTGGTGTCTTTGATGAGTTCCAGGTAGGTGCTCTACTTAATAATAATAATAATAATACATTTCATTTATTTGTAGGCGCCTGTTGAACTGCAAAACGCCGTTGGAAAAACGATGGTCTGATTGTTTCTAAACAGATTTTCAGAACTTCTCTATTCAACTTCCAGGCTGCAGTTAAGAAAGCTAAACATCATTTCTTCGCTGATTTAGATTCCCGTCATTCTAAGAATCCTAGGGTCTTATTTAATTCAATTAATGTGGCCATTCACCCTCATTCTGTGATGGGATTAAATAGTACTGTTCTTTCATGTGAGAAATTTCTTTTATTCTTTGTCAGTAAAATTGATCAAATTCGCTGTGGTATTGTTCCAACTGACTATGAACTTCCTACTGTCAATCATGGTATTGTATTCAAATCTTTTGATCTTGTCTTATTTTCACAGCTAAAAAAAACTTTTGACACCCTTAAGCCAGCTCCCAGCCCTCTTGATATTGTACCACCACGCCTCATAGTGGAAGTCTTTGATGTTTTCGGCCCATCTTTACTAGCGATTATCAATGATTCTATAAGTGCGAGGGATGTGCCCTCATTTTTTAAACATGCTGCTGTACATCCCTGTCTAAAAAAGGAAGAATTACAACCTGGAGTGTTAGCCAATTTTTGCCCGATTTCCCAATTGCCATTTCTGGCTAAAATATTAGAAAGATTTATTTATAATCAATTGGTTGATCAACTTAACTCCAATAATTTATTTGAGATCTACCAGTCTGGCTTTAGGTGTTATCATGGTGTTAAGATGGCCGTCCTTAAAGTACTCAATGACATCTCTCTTATTACTGACTCAGGTGACACGGCAGTCCTTCTCCTTCTTGACCTGTCCACTGCCTTTGACACTATTGACCTTGAGATATTGCTGATGCGGCTTGAACATCTTTTTGGGCTTAAAAGGGGCTGCTCTTTACTGGTTCAGGTCATATTTAACTGGTAGACACTTTCAGTGACTTGAAATTCCTCTTTTTTCGTCTACTGCTCCTCTTAAATGTGGTGTTCCTCATGGATCCATTTTGGGTCCTATCTTATTCTCTATATGCCTTCGTCCTATTGGAGCTATTTTTAGGAAATGTAACATTTCTTTTCACTGCTATTCTGATGATACTCAGGTTTATATTCCTATCTTCAACTCTGTAATAAATCAACTCCACAACTGTCTTTCTGAACTAACATCCTGGATGGCTAATAATTGTCTTGATCTGAATCAAAATAAAATGGAGGTGCTTATAGTGGGTCCATCAGCTAAAGCCCAAATTGGTTTTGGACTTCTTGGCTCTTTCTCTGTCTTCTGCAAACCTCAAGTCTGCAATCTTGGTGTTATCTTTGACAGTAACCTCTCTTTTGAGAAACAAGTAAATTATGTAGTCAAGAGTTGTTTTTTCCAGCTTTGTCTATTAGGTAAGATCAAGACTTTTTTATTCTTCTAGGAATCTTGAGAAAGCTACTCATGCTTTTATCTTTTCTCGCCTCGATTACTGCAACTTGCTCTATTCTGGGATTAGCAAATCCCTGATATGCAGGTTACAGTTGGTCCAGAATGCTGCCACTCGCTTTCTGGTTGGGGCAAGGAAGTATGACTCTGTTTCTCCAATTTTAGCTTCTTTACACTGGCTGCCTGTTAGTTTTCAAATTGATTTTAAAATCTTGTTGCTAATTTTCAATCTTTACATGGGATTTTGTTTCCTTTAGAAGCAAAAGCTCCCTTGTTGGAATAAGTTCTTTAAAATTGCGGCGTTTTAAGTAACCAGAAACTATATAGATATAATGTAAAAGGCGAAATCCATCCCATAGTGATACGGTGGTACAAAAATCATATAAGAGAATTATAACTTAGCTTTCTTTAATGACGATTTACGTGGCATGACAGACGAAAGGAAGCCATGACAACATTTTTGTGTATAGTTTGTCATTTTCATCTCTGTGCTGAAATGACATCATCCATCTATAGGCTTCAAAGGGTTTGGCCGTTATCCAAGCCTTTTATACTGGCTGCTCCATGTGCCGGTCCTCTCTGGTCTCCAAACAAGGAAAGTAAAGGACTCAACCCCACCTCCAAAAATACAAGAATAGCACAATGCCTACACTCGCAGTTGTTTCTCTTCATTCTTCAAACTGCTAACCTAGTGGTTTTCTAAATGCAGGCAGACTAGCCCCTGTGTGCCAAACTTGGCCTGATCATGTGAATGAATCCATAAAAGTGCTTTACAGAGACAGTGACATATTATAACAAACTTATTATAACAGTTTGCTCCTGCCTATTTATCCGAATTGTGTGTTTTACACCAGCTATCCAGAGTGCTTAGATCTTCTGGTCAGTTGTCTCTTGTTGTTCTTCGTACTAAGTGTAAAACTAAGGGGGACAGAGCCTTTGCAGCTGCTGCCCCTCGCCTGTGGAACTCTTTACCTCATCACATAAAGGAGTCGTCTACAACTGAACTGTTCAAAACAAGATTAAAGACTCATTTCGATTCACTTGCATTCCGTGACTTTCAGTAATACTGATGGTTTCATCTTTGTGATTATGTAACATTACTTCTATTTATTATTTATTTTATTTATGTTCATTTATTTCATTTCTATTTATGTTATTCATGTTACTTGTATGTTTTTCTTTAATTCGATTACTGTAAAGCACTTTGACCACACCATTCCTATGTTGTTTTAAATGTGCTATATACACAATGCCTTTGTCTCTTCAGGTCCTCGTCCTCTGCATCCGTGACTCCAGCCATCGAATGGTGGCTCTTTTTATACATACCCAGGTGCCTCCTTATTATCTCCCACCAGCACTCCCCAGTGTAGCGGAAGTACCAGCTGCACACCTGGAAGCTCTCCGGGTGCCTCTGGTCTTCTCCCCCCCAGCACTTCCAGGTGTGGCGGAAGTGCTGAGGGCCAGGGCTCCAAAGGCATTGGGGCACACCCTGTTGGTGACCATGGGCCCAACAGTGTTGAGCTTCTAAGCTCCATTCCTGTGGTCCCCAAAGCCTCCAGTGTGGTTGCCCCCTCGTGGTCTGGAGGAGGTGTAAGCCCTCCTCCGGTCCTTCCAGGCATTCCAGACTTCATTGATTAGATTGCAAATCCATACAATTCATTACATAATCAGAAAACTTTTAACATGATTGGTTACACCCAGTTGTTAACAGGACTTGATAAATGTTGATACCTTAAATAACCACAAGCTCAGAAGAAGAATATGAGACTCAAGCACAAACCCAGCAGATAATAAATTTGGCTTCATTTTAACAGTGCACCTGCATCACATGATTAGGTGCACCTCGATCCAGGGTTCAAATTCAACTCCCTCACCAGTCTACCCACACCATACCTCTTATATCAACAACTCCAAATGCTTCAAACTGGCCAGTAATGAGTCCACCTCTGACCATCAGTGTAGACTGTCCATAACTGAAGACCAAATAAGGAGAGAGCTGAGGGAGCTATACACAGGAAAACAGAATAGCTCATTTTTAAATCAAGACATCATTACTATGAACATTGAGAGAAAGCTAATAAGATTTTAGCTCAACAAGTCCACAAGAAGAAAGCTTGAAATGCAATCCCAGAAATTACCAACACAAACAGACACAAAATCATTAACCATAAAAATATAATGCACACATAAGTTGTGTTTTTATACATCTCAACATGAGTGTGGAAATGGGCATACGCAACATTTTTGTGTGTATGCACTGGTTATACATGAGGCCCCAGGTGTTCTTATTACTATACTTTAGTATATTTATCAAAGAGGTTTCAATGTCCATTATTTTGGTTCACCTACAATATAATTATTTTTATCTATGCTGTTTGTGTGAGTGTTAAGTAGATCTATTTTATAGCACCCCACATATACAGCTTATCTGCATGTGGACAGCTACTTCAAGTAAAGAGACTTTCTAGCTCTGCACAAGCAGACCAAATGATAGATATCAGCTACAGCTGTGCCAATCACCACAGCAGGTGCCCGATGACTACGCTACTTAGATACGTCTCTGTCTCCCTCAGCTGCTAACCGCTGTAGGAATATGGCAATCATCCACACCAGGGACCTCATGTATAACACCGTGCGTAGAACTCACACTATAACATGGCGTAAGCACAAAAGCCGAAATGTGCTTACGCACAGAAAAATCCAGATGCAGGAATCTGTGCGTACTCCAACTTCCACGTTCTTCCGCTACATAAATCCCAATTAGCGTGAAAAGTAACGCTCGTGCACGTGCTTTATGTAACCCCCCAACTTCTCCCAGAATTACGCCTCTTTGAATATGCAAATGAATATAAATCGCCCTTAAGCTCAGCCTTCTGTGAAAAGACAATGGGAAAAGCACGGGGGAAAATATAAGAATTTCAGCGAATACCAAGTGGAGGCAAAGGAAAAACATACTATTTGTTCAAATAAAACGTGGTATAATCAACAAAAGGAAGTTGATCGAGTGACATAGCGTGTTGGAGAAACTTGAAAGCTCACGTTCACAAAATCGCACAGTGCCGGATCTTTCTAATCTTTCTAAAAGATTATTTTAAGGATACTTACTGTAAGGCGTAAGAACGCTAGGGGTCTCTGTTGCCCCGTTAAACCCAACGGACAGATACACAGACACAGGGTAAAAGCACTAAGAAGATATTTAATATTTGTCTTCTTTAAGTAGTGCTCCTTCAGCACCACAGCCACCAATAAACACCAGTAAATCAATAATAAATCACTACACTTCTCTCCTCCACACCTCCCAGCAAGCTCTGTCCTATGCCTCCCAATTCTGGCTCTCTTGCTGGGTCTCCAATAGTCCTTGCTCCAGAAGTGCTTCTGTCCTTCCGCCCACGTGACTTGCTTGCATTTCTGGGTCAGATGGAGAATTGGCTTTTTCTTCATGCCGGAAATACTTTGGGGCTCCTGTCCTCGTGACTTAGGAGTACGTCTGGTCTATGGATGAGGCATGGCTCCTCTGGTTCTCTTACATCTCCTCCTGGAGTCACCCACGGTACACAACAGGGCTGAGAAACCGCACTCCAAATCCCAGGATGCCCTGCAGGAATCCGGGGCACCGTCATATCCCAGGGGAGCTGCCATCTATTGTTTTGAGGGAGGCAGTGTCCAAAAGCTGCTGCCTCTCCCCATCCTTCCATCCTCAGGGTGTCCCGGCCGGATTGAGCTGCCAGCCGTCTATTACAAAAGATATCGGTGAAAATGAATGGGTTTGGTCTCGTCCGTTGCGAGAGATGGACGTCTAAAGTGGAGCTCCGCTAGCAGCGGTGTTATTTTTCATATTATTTGCTTATTATCCTGATATACTGTATCTTGTATTTATTCAACCTGAGAGGGACTGCTACAGTATATGTAAGCACATATAAACATGGCCAACAAGAAGGGGGGTCCGAAAGAATCGAAGACTAAAGCTACATCCAAGCTACGATCAGCAAGCCCTAGCTCGAAATACGGCCTCTCAGAGACAGACCTGGATCAGATGGGCGAAAGTACAGACTCCTCGGGACCACGGTCCGCTACATCGTCGCCGGCTGAGAGCGAAAAAGGGAGCGAGGGTGCAATCGTGAGTGCAGATCTGGATAGCTCACCGATCGGAGAAGATCACCTGAAGCTGGAAAGGGCCTTGAAGTCCGCGGCTTCAATTACAGAACTACGCAAGCCGGGAGCAGCAGGGACACCGGCTTCAGCAGAGCCTGCTGCTTCATCTTCGGTACAAAGAAGCACAATTGAACTATCTGAACTGAAGGTGCTGCTCGCTGAGCTCACGCAAGATATAAAGAAAAGCGAGAAGGCTAATGAGAAAGCAACGGCAAAGGCACTTGAGAGACTGAACAGGATTTGAAACAAGAGATGGAAAGGCTGCGTCAAGAGGTGCAACTTGAGCGACAGGTGCTGAGTAAAATTGAAGAGCGCATTCAGGTCAAACTGAGCACGCTTACTGATCAATTGAAGGATCTCAAGGAGACATTCACGTATCGGAATGAAATGGCCGAAAAGGTAGCTGCCAGTGCCGAGGAAAAAGCAGTTAATGCCAGCTCCGAATGCAAAAAACTCGGAGACAGACTGGCTGCTTTGGAAGATGGGAGTAGAAGGTATAATGTCAGAATTGAAGGTCTGCCTGAGAATCGAGAAAGTTCAAACCCTGTGAAATTCGCAGCTGAACTTTTTTCCAAAATAATCGGGGAGGACTTTAGAGCAGAATCTGAGATAGCAGCGGCTTACCGCGTACGCGGATCAAACACCGTTAGACCCCGACCAAGATCTTTTATAGTTCGTTTTGAACGATTAGCATTTAAGCTAGAGGTGATGGCACTCCTCAGAAAAAAGGAAGATATTACATATGAAAATAACCACATTCGTATCTTCCCTGACTTCTCTCCAGCAACAGCTACTAAACGCGCAGCCTTCTATAACATTAAACATCGGTTACGGCAAGCCAGCGTCAAATACAGCCTCTTCCACTGAAAGTGGAATGGCAGGGTCAATTCTATGTCTGGACTATGTCTGGACTATTCTGATACATAATAGTGAGTCATGGCCGTTAATGATATAGCAATGATTAACAATCTACTGTCTGATCTGTTTGTTTTAAAATACGGGTTTTATCAGAATATATTCTCATTATTATTTAGTATTACTAGGGCGCTATTTGTTTATGTTTTTTTGTGCTTAATTAATCCTTTTTTTTCTTTTCTAATTATTTTATCTTTACCCTAAACGAGACTGTTCAATATCATACCCTTGGTTTATTGTTATTGCTATTACTGCATTAAGACTTGTTATGCTTATTCTGGACACATTTTAACACCATCCCGGGTTTATTATCTGGGTGTATCATCTTAATGCACTAAAATTGCTGAAGACTATATATATATATTTTAAGTGCAAAATTTTTTTTTTTTTTTTTTTTTTTAAAGACTATATTGGTAACAGATATCTCTATCTTTTAACCCTAAAGCGCCACTGCATGGGGCTTGTTTGCTTTGGACGTGCTCTGTCTCTGGGTATGTCAGAGGACTGGGACTGCGTGAAGTGGGTTTTAGCCTCACTTGGGGAGGCAAAAGGGAGGGTGGGGGTTAAGGGGAGAGAAAGAGAGCAGGCTTGATCTATACCTAATCTATCATCTCAATCTTTATAATTATAACTATCAACGTAATAATAAGCTGCATGGCAACAACTCTTGGGGAAATAGGAAATTAAGACCTAAACTATCTCACTTCCAGTTAAGACTATAAAATGACATCAAAAACTCAGAATCAGTGTCTCCATGATGGGACAGTTAACTTCGTAAGCTGGAATGTTAAAGGCCTGAATCACGAATTAAAGAGAAAGAAAGTACTTTCACCTAACAGGTCTAAATGCTAAAATAGTATTTTTACAGGAAACCCACTTACTAAGCAAGGATCAGTCCCAGCTGCAAAAGACTGGACTGGCCAAATGTTCCATTCTAGTTTTACAAAGAAAACTAGAGGGTGGGAATTCTCATACATAGAACAGTACCATTTGTAGCATCAGATGTAGTATTGGATCCTGAAGGGAGATATGTAATGGTCATGGGAGACTTATCTAACTGTAAAATGATTTTGATAAATGTTTATGCACCTAATGTTGATGATAAGGAATTTATACAAAATTTATTTGCATCCATTCCCAATCTGAACACTCATAAAGTTATAATGGCTGGGGACTTTAATTGTGTTCTAAATCCACTTTTAGATAAGACTTCCTCCACAGGGGGAAATCTAACATCTAACACCGCAAAGATAATTACAAAGTTTATAACTGATCACAACTTATCAGATCCCTGGAGGTTTTTAAACCCAAATTCAAGAACATATTCTTTCTACTCACCAGTACATCATTGCTACTCAAGGATTGATTACTTCTTTATAGATAATAACTTCTTGCCTAAGATTAAATCTTGTAAATACGATGCTATTGTTATTTCAGACCATGCACCTATGATCTTGGAGCTGAAATTACTAAGCCCCATACACTCACCCGCAGATGGCGCTCAACCGCTTCTATTAGCTGACGAGAATTGTACTGAATTTATATCCAAACAAATCAAATTCTTTCTAGAGACAAATACATCCCCTGAGATCTCTGCAGGAATACTCTGGGAAACTCTTAAGGCCTTCTTAAGAGGACAGATTATCTCATATCTTTCCCACAGAAATAAATCCGAAGCCAAGAAAGTAGCAGAGATAAAAAGCGAAATTACTAAAATAGATGAAGAACATGCCAGACTACCAAGCGAGACTCTACATAAGAGGAGGCAGGCTCTACATTCAGAATTAAACCTCTTGACAACTAAAGAAACTGAACAACTAATTTACAAATCCAGACATCATTATTATGAACATGGAGAGAAAGCTAATAAGCTTTTAGCTCAACAAATTCACAAGCAAGAAGTGCAATGCAATCTCAGTAATTACTAACACTAATGGAGATAAAATCATCGAACACAAAAATATAATGCACACTTTAGAGACTACTATAAATCCCTATATACTACTGAGTTTAAAGAAGACAATATACAATCTAATGCATTTCTGGATAATTACAGATACCACAAATTGACGCTTTAGTGTGGAGGAACTTGATAAACCTCTGCATTATCAGAATTACTAGATGCTATAAAGTCACTCCAAGGTGGAAAAGCAGCAGGCCCTGATGGCTACCCTGCAGAGTTTTACAAGAAATTCTCCGCTCAGCTAGCTCCCTCCTATTAGCAACATTTACAGAAGCCAGAGATAACCAATCTCTTCCACAAACCTTTCGCCAAGCACTAATCACTGTCTTTCCAAAACAAAATAAGGACTTATTACAATGTGCATCATACAGACCAATTTCACTTCTGAATAACGACGTTAAAATACTCTCTAAAATCATAGCTAGAAGGATGGAGAAAGTGCTCCCTCGTAATATCACAAGACCAAACTGGATTTATTAGGGGCCGACACTTATCTTCAAATCTTCGACGCCTGTTTAATGTAATATACTCACCAACTAAATCAAACACCCCAGAAATATTATTATCATTGGATGCAGAAAAAGCATTCGACATGATTGAATGGAAATACCTTTTTACTACATTGGAGAAGTTTGGGTTTGGCCCAACATTTGTGCATGGATTAAATTACTGTATACTAACCCAGAAGCTTCAGTTTGCATCAATAACATTTGCTCAGACTACTTTAAACTAGAACGTGGCACAAGACAAGGATGCCCTTTGTCACCACTGCTGTTTGCAATTGCCATTGAACCACTGGCAATACATTGTCGAAATACTGATCAGATAAAGGGGATTAGCAGAGAAGGACTGGAACAGAAAATCTCATTATATGCAGATGACATGGTACTGTATATATCGGACCCAGAAAATTCTGTGCCTGCAGTCTTAGCAGCACTCACAGAATTTCAAAAGATCTCTGGTCTCAGAATTAATCTGAATAAAAGTGTACTCTTTCCAGTGAATTCTCAAGCATATAATATTAGATTAGACACCCTTCCTTTTATCATTGCAGAACAGTTTAAATACCTCGGGTAAACATCACAAGTAAACATAAAGCTCTTTATCAACAAAATTTCGCGTCTGCATGGAAAAAATTAAACAAGACTTGCATAGATGGTCAACCCTTCATCTCACACTAGCTGGAAGAATTAACACTGTTAAGATGAATATTCTTCCTAAGCTCCTTTTTTTATTTCAAAACATACCAATATACATTAATAAATCATTCTTTAAGCAATTAGATTCAACAATAACCTCATTTATTTGGAATTCAAAACATCCACGCATCAAAAGAGCGACCCTACAAAGACAAAAGGCAGAAGGTGGCATGGCTCTACCTAACTTCCAGTTTTATTACTGGGCAGCAAATATACAGGCGATAAGAACCTGGACACAAATAGAAGAACATACACAGGCATGGACCGCAATAGAAGTAAAATCCTGCAGTACTTCTTTGTATTCCTTGCTCTGTGCTCCAATAAACACACGCTATCGGCAATACACTAATAACCCAATTGTGCTCCACTCACTTAGAATCTGGAACCAATGTAGAAAGCATTTTAAGACGGAGAAGCTTCTTCTGTGGCACCCTGCAAGAGAACCACCTCTTTCAACCTTCACAAACATATGCAGTTTTAATATCTGGAAAAATTTGGAATTAACTTGCTTAGAGATCTTTATATAGACAACGTCTTTGCATCCTATGAACAATTACATTCCAAATTTAACATTCCAGCTACACATTTCTTTCACTATCTTCAAATCAGGAACTTTGTTAAACAGAACCTTCCAGATTTTCCTCATCTTGCACCCTCAACCATGCTGGAAAAACTCAAGGAGTTAGACTCCATTTCTACAATATATAAAATCATTTTACAATCCCTTCCTTTCAAAGATCCAAGAGGACACTGGGAAAAGATCTCTCAATTAATATATCAGAAAAGGAGTGGAAAGTAGCAATGCAGAGAATTCACTCGAGCTCCATATGCGCAAAGCATACAATTATACAACTCAAAATTATATATCGAGCACATCTGTCTCGACTAAAACGCTCCAAAATGTTTCCAGGGCATGATCCAACCTGCGAACGTTGCAACCAAGTCCCAGCCTCACTAGGTCACATGTTCTGGGCCTGCACCAAATTAACATTATTCTGGACAAAAATTTTTAATTACCTCTCAGACAGCCTTGGACTCACAATCCCTCCTAACCCATTAACAGCTGTGTTTGGGGTTCTTCCAGAGGGCTTAAAGTGGAGAAAGACAAACAAATTGTGATTGCATTCACTACACTGTTGGCACGCAGACTTATTCTGATAAACTGGAAGAATCCAAACTCTCCTCTTTTAAGTCAGTGGGAAACTGATGTGTTATATTATTTGAAATTGGAAAAATCAAATACTCAGTTAGATGATCTGTACAGACTTTTTCAAAACATGGCAGGATCTAATCAGTAATATTTTAAAATAAGTTTATAAAGCACAGAGAATTTATTAATTTAGGTATGTTTACAAGCCTTAAATTTTACACCGTTTGGCTTGCTCTCTCTCTCAGGGTGGGGATCGATCTGTTCTTAACTCATTTTTTTTTTTGTAAAATCTTGATTGCTTTGTATGGATTGTAATAAAATTAATAAAAAAAAAAGAAAATGAATGGGAATCTTTTTCATTCTGGGTGCATAGTTGTTTCAGAATTTTCTTCAGTCTGCAGAGTCTTGTCTTTTGCCAGTTTCATTGGAGAAGATGCAAATATTGTGTCCGGATGACAATCTTTTTTCTCTCTTGTTATTCCCTAATTTTTTCAGCAAGCAAGCATGCCATTTAAAAAGACCTTCCCTCATGTAGATTTAATAAATAATTACCTGACTTATGAATAAGCTTAGAAGCTTGTTTGCATTACACTTCTGATTTTCTTTCCCATGCTCTTCTCCCTTCTTAGTCCTAATTATCCCAGGCTATTCATTCCAAACAAGTATTTGTAACAATCCATTTTCTTTCAAAATTCTAAAAGAGTGATACATAATCAACCCATAATAATCATTAAAAAGATACACAAGATTCTCTGAGATGGGACTGCTCCACACGTGAGGGAAGAGCATTGGATCACTTTTACACCAACATTAAAGGGGCATTTCGCCATTTCTCCCGTGCACTTCTCAGCAACACTGACCAATCCATGATTATGCTTCTTCTCAGCTCTAAATGGAAACTGAAGTAGTTAAAGCCCACCTTGACTATTAGCTATAGATGGAATCCTGAGACATGGAGTCCATGGACCCCCGTGACCCTGTAGTTAGGATATAGTGGGTTGGATAATGGATGGATGGATGGACTCCTGAGGCTGTTGAAAGACTGAGGGACTGTTTAGGCTCCTTGGATTGGAAAGCCATGGAAGGCTGGTGTTGCATCATGGGTGACTACGCTGATATTGTAACATCTTACATCTCCTTCTATGAAGATGAGTGTCTCCCTAAGAAGACCATTGTGAGATACGACAATTAAATGCCGTGGTTCACCAAACAAGTTGTATTGCTTGTTTGACAAGGGCGTGAGTCCCTGGATGGACTCTAACCCTCTGTCTTCTATATAAACAGACCCCCTCTCTCCCTCTCACAACCATTCCAGTGTCATCATCCCCCCTTCAGTGAACAACTCTGGGCAAAGTTCCGGATTGCTTTAAGGTAGCCGCTATTATTCCAAAGGCTTCAAGGCTTGGAATCTTTTTCAGCACAAATGTAAAGAAAGCCTCAAAGCTTCACGAGGCTTTCATTTTCCAGTCACTAGTTATCCATCCATCCATCCTCTTCCTCTTATCAGAGATCGGGCCGCGGGGGCAGCAGCTTTAGCAGAGATGCCCAGACTTCCCTCTCCTCGGCCACGTCTAGCTCTTCCGGGGGAATACCAAAGCATTCCCAGGACAGCCAGGAGACATAGTCCCTCCAGCGTGTCCTGGGTCTTCCCCTGGGTCTCCTCCCAGTTGGATATGCCCGGACCACCTCACCAGGGAGGCGTCCAGGAGGCATCCTGATCAGATGCCCAAGCAACAACAACAACAACATTTATTTATATAGCACATTTTCATACAAACAGTAGCTCAAAGTGCTTTACATAATAAAGAATAGAAAAATAAAAGACACAATAAGAAAACAAAATAAATCAAAATTAATTAACATCGAATAAGAGTAAGGTCCAATGGCCAGGGGGGACAGAAAAAACAAAAAAAAAACTCCAGACGGTTGGAGAGAAAAATAAAATCTGTAGGGATTCCAGACCATGAGACCGCCCAGTCCCCTCTGGGCATTCTACCTAACATAAATGAAACAGTCCTCTTTGGATTTAGGGTTCTCACGGAAGGACTTGATGATGATGGTCACGTAGACTTCTGCCTTTTAATCCATCCATCATTGTTGGAGCATCATGAAGCTTTGAGTAGGTGGAGGTGGCGCAGGCCACCACCACAAAGAAACCGGAAAAAGAAACAGAAAAGAGAGTAGGGGTCAGTACCGATTTTAGAGCCACCATGAATAGTTATTTTGAGGAAATTGAACAAACTGAGCCACCTCATCTGACTCTTCTCGATGCAGAGGAGCAGCGGCTCTACTCTGAGCCCCTCCCGGATGACTGAGCTTCTCACCCTATCTTTAAGGGAAACCCAGACACCCTGCGGAGGAAATTAATTTCAGCCGCTTGTATTTGCGATCTCGTTCTTTCGGTCACTACCCATAGCTAATGACCATAGGTGAAGGTAGGAACGTAGATCGACTGGTAAATTGAGAGCCTTGCCTTATGGCTCAGCTCCTTTTTCACCACGACAGACCGATGCAGAGCTCGCATCACTGCGGATGCCGCACCGATCCGCCTGTCGATCTCACGCTCCATTCTTCCCTCACTCGTGAACAAGACCCCGAGATACTTGAACTCCACCACTTGGGGCTAGGATCTCACTCCCAACACTGAGAGGGCACTCCACCCTTTTCCAGCCCAGGACCATGGCCTCAGATTTGGAGGTGCTGATTCCCATCCCAGCCGCTTCACACTCAGCTTGTAAGTGTGAAGTGTGTCACTAGTTACTTTCATTTTAAACCAGTTGACCTTCATTTTTCGGATACCACCTTGTTGCCGGGTGGGTGATATAATTGCTGCAGCCTAAGTGTGGCCATGCTTTAAAAGTGTGGCAGAGTGTGTGCCACATGTTCAAAATGAAAGCATAGAGACAAAAAAGGCAGACAGAAGGGCAAACTTTGACATAAAGTGAGCGACTCCCTGACATTTTATGTCGTGTTTGGCCTGGTGGCAGGTGTTTTACTTCATTGATGTTTGTTTCTTTCAGCCCCTCAAATAAAACAATTCATCTCCGTTTCACATTTACTTTTCCTGTAAGTCCAAACGATTTCAAAGCAGATGCTGATGAGCGATTCTTACAATGTCTCACCACCTGCTAAGAAATCAAGACAGAGTAACTTAAAGGAGACAGCTGCTCTGTTTAACTTCCTTGTCTTGTTACATTTCTATACTCTTTATCATGTCTGGAAGGTTAAAGTGAGGCAAGCCCACCAGTCCCATTCAGTCTGTCAAGGGCTACTCTCAATACTGACATGTTTTTAGCTGGCCTGTATGATTTCTGTGACATACTCCTGGCTCACTGTTTATCAGTTTACCTGACCGCTGCACCAAACCATTCATCAAAACACGTAAAGCTGGACTGTTTACTTCCACAATCTGGAAGGTGACATTTAACAAGTGCCAATGACAGTCTCCTTTTGCAGTGTGAGTACAAGAGTGTTCCTGTGTGGAGGTGTCCTCACAAACCCTCCTTTGGTAGCAGTCCTCACACTTCTGAAGGGTAACTTGGTCACATCTCCTGTTTACCCACCCATGGTGTAACTCTGACTTCAACCGGCCCATACTAGTATAGACTGGCATCACATTCATGGGTCATCAAGTGTCCTTCAGGTGCACAGAGGGAACACATTGCACCCTTGCCATTCAACCCTCATCTATAGTCAGTGTTTGATGCATAAACATAACACATTGCACTGGTCAGCCCACAGGACTGGTTGTTTCCCCACCATGCTGTAGTGTTGAGGCATCACACTCCTCTAGACAAGATCACCACTAGACAAGATACTGAGTGAATAATCACACCGGTATTTAAGATTTAAGACATGGCGATGTGTGAAACCACATTGTAAGGGAACTGGGAGCAGTGTTATGGTAACAGAAATCATGACGTGCTGGTGTCCATATTCAAAACAAAATAACATTGTGGTACCGGAAAATAAATGACCACTGTGATCTGGAAATATTGTATTTGGAAGATAGAGAGTTGAATATAACTAGGAAGGTGAGGACAGAATATGTGAGGTTTAATGATGGTCAGGATTCAGAAGATATCCTGTAGGGAGAGCGATTTAAAGGAGTGGAGAAGTTTAAACATGTAGGATCAGTGGTAACCCATGATGGAGAATTAGAGACAGAAGATAACCTATAGAGTGCAGAGCGGATGGAAGCATGTAATGGTTAAAGGTGAGATTTATAAGACAGTGGAAAGACCAGCAATGACATAAGGAGCTGAGACATAAACTGTAAAGGAGAAGAAGTTGGATGTGGCAGAAATGAGAAATGAGAATCAGATGGATGTGTGGAGTTACATAAAAGGACAGCATAAGAAATGAGACAATCAGATGTTCAACAAAAGTGGGGGAGATAGCTAAGAAAGGAATACAGGAATACAGTTTGAAGTGGTATGGACATGTGATGAGGAGAGACAATGAATTTGTGTGCTAAAGAGTGATGGGAGCAGACGTACAAGAGAAGATAAAGTGAGGGAGGCCAACATAGAGGTGAATGGATAAAATAAAATAAAATCAGAAGGAAAACAAGAGCCTGACTGGAAGGGAGATGCAGGACTGAGGTGTGTGGAGATGGTTCATCAGGTACATCGACCCTACATAGAAGTGGGGAAAGAAGAAGAGGAGGAAGAAGAAGAAGAAGAAGTTCTAGAAACACAACGTAAAGCAAGTATACCTAAAAGTGGTCTATCATAATTGATACTCTTATTTCCAATGAATATTTTGCTTAGAGCATTTTATTTTCTTAGGAATAAATTTTTAATACAGCTCACCACACTCTAATTACTTTTCTAGCACAGCCTGTCGTTCTTTCACATCACCGTCTCTCACAGTCTGCGCTCCACATGTTAACAGAATAAAATAAAGGGATTTGTATTCTTCTCCCGGGCACTTTCCACACTCCTCTCTGAATAACAAGCCACAATTACACAATAAATGATCAATAACCAACAATTCTTCTTTTTTTCTTAAACCTCTGCTGACTTTTGCCCACCACCTCCCGACTCTGACTTGTCCATATGTGGCAGGGGGCTTCCTTTTATGCTGGGCCCGGGAATGTTTTTTGTGCCATTCTGGCTCCCCTAGGAAGTACCGACAATGTAGAGTGGTCTTCCTCTGACAGTGCCCTCTGTCGATCCCAAGGGACCCCTACTGGCCTATACTTCCAGACTCCATCTCCCTAGCAGTCCTACAGGTGTCCCTACTGGGTTCTCATACGAGGACCAGTGCCACCTAACGCATGGGGGTTCCTGCTTCCGTTGGTCCACCCTTTATTATATACCAGCTGGGCACAAAGATATCTTTCCACGCAGCTGGCCAATCCATAGGTGGCACTGTGGCACAGTGGTAGTGCTGCTGCCTCTCAGTTAGGAGACCTGGGTTCGCTTCCCGGGTCCTTCCTGCGTGGAGTTTGCATGTTCTCCCCGTGTTTGGGTGGGTTTCCTCTGGGAACTCTGGTTTCCTCCCACAGTCCAAACACATACAGGTTAGGTGCATTGGTGATTCTGAATTGTCCCGTGTGTGTGCCCTACAGTGGGCTGGTGCCCTGCCTGGGGTTTGTTTCCGGACTTGTGCCCTGTGTTGGCTGTGATTGGCTCCCGTGACCCTGTAGTTAGGATATAGCAGGTTGGATAATAGATGGATGGCCAATCCAAACAATGTTCCTCTCGGGCCTCCCGTCCAGTTAATAACCTCTGCTCCAACCCTGGCCGGGATGCCCGTTCTTATCCCACACTCTACTTTTGTCAATTTTTATGATCCAGCTTGTCTGTGAAGCAGACATCAATTCAAGGACCTCTAGTCTCAGGCTTCCTGTCTCCGCATGATTCACCAGAGACAACTCAGCTTTTCTAGCTGAGGATAGTAGAATTCGAGGACACTTACAGAACGCTGTTCCTGAGGGATGCTGTCGATGGCCAGTCGAAAGGCACCCGAGGTTACAGCTTGTTTGCTGTCCTCTGACAGCTCGTCAGTCAGTTTCTTATCCTGCTCGTCAGTGTCACATTATGTCACCTGTCCACATGTTGGAGTGTCAGTTTGACCCAATCAGTGCTGTCCAGACTTTTACTGCAGACACCTTGTGATATTTTTCTTCTGTTCCTCGTCTGCTATTCACATGAGCTGTGGCTTTTCCACATGTCAGTACTTTACATTTTCCTGCCTGGTGTTGCAGCTTTCAGACATCGACTGTAAAACACTCACACACCAAAAACATTGTCACTTTCCACTTCAGTTAGTGTCTTTGTCACTGCACTGATCCCATCTGCTGCTTTTTCATTCTCGTCTCTCAGCTTCCCACTTTGGTTCTTCTACAATTCCTTATCTAACACCCGTACAACTGTCTGCTTCCCTGCTTCAGGTCAATCACTGGTCTACAAAAACATATTTTTTGTTTGGTTCTGGGAACTTCAGAGCAGTTCTTTATTAAGTTTGTTTACACTGATTTCATATATGAAATCGGAATTAAACTAGCACGTCAGGTTTTTAAAATACACATCATTGACGTTTTGACACTTTTGAATATCAATATACTATATGAACGCGATATCTGGAGTTTGGACTGTGTCCTACCAAAATTGTTTTGATGTGTTTATTCTGAAAACAAACCAGAAGATGATACCAGAGACACGTTAAAGCATATTTATGTCAATTTACCTCAATATAAAAGTGAGATCAGCATGCCCAAAAATGTTGGAGGCACTTGCATTTGTGCTTGTATTGCACATGTCAATGTCAATCTCAACTTTATGTATATAGCACATTTAAAACAACATAGGAATGCTGTGGCCAAAGTGCTTTACAATACTTGAATTAAAGAAAAACATACAATTAACATGAATAACATAAATAGAAATAAAATAAATGAACATAAATAAAACAAATAATAAATAGAAGTAATATTACATAATCACAAAGATGAAACCATCAGTATTACTGAAAGTCATGGAATGCAAGTGAATCAAAATGAGTCTTTAATCTTGTTTTGAACAGTTCAGTTGTAAACGACTCCTTTATGTGATGAGGTAAAGAGTTCTACTGAACAGCTGCCAAAGCCCTGTCTGTCCCCTTTAGTTTTACACTCGGTACGAGGGACAACAAGAGACAACTGACCAGAAGATCTAAGCACTCTGGATGGCTGGTGTAAACACACAATTCAGATAAATAGGCAGGAGCGAGCCCATGTAAAGATTTAAAAACTAGCAACAAGGTTTTAAAACCAATTCGAAAACTGACAGGCAGCCAGTATAAAGAAGCTTAAATAGGAGAAACAGAGTCATAGTTTCTTGCCCCAACCAGAAAGCGAGCGGCAGCATTCTGGACCAACTGTAACCTGCGTATCAGGGATTTGCTAATCCCAGAATAGAGCGAGTTGCAGTGATCGAGGTGAGAAAAGATAAAAGCAGGAGTAGCTCTCTCAAGATCCCTAGAAGAATAAAAAGGCTCGATCTTACCTAATAGTCGAAGCTGAAAAAAGCAACTCTTGACTACAGAATTTACTTGTTTCTCAAAAGAGAGGTTACTGTCAAAGATAACACCAAGATTTTGGACTTGTGGTTTGGAAAAGACAGGGAAGTCCAAGACCAATTTGGGCTTTAGCTGATGGACCCACTATAAGCACCTCTGTTTTATTTTGATTCAGATCAAGAACATTATTAGCCATCCAGGATGTTAGTTCAGACAGACAGTTGTGGAGTTGATTTATTACAGAGTTGAAGACAGGAATATAAACCTGAGTATCATCAGCATAGCAGTGAAAAGAAATGTTACATTTCCTAAAAATAGCTCCAATAGGACAAAGGTGTATAGAGAATAAGATAGGAACCAAAATGGATCCCTGAGGAACACCACATTTAAGAGGAGCAGTAGACATAAAAGAGGAATTTCAAGTCACTGAAAGTGTCTACCAGTTAAATATGACCTGAACCAGTTAAGAGCAGCCCCTTTAAGCCCAAGAAGATGTTCAAGCCGCATCAGCAATATCTCAAGGTCAATAGTTTCAAAGGCAGCGGACAGGTCAAGGAGGAGAAGGACTGCCGTGTCACCTGAGTCAGTAGTAATAGAGATGTCATTGAGTACTTTAAGGAGGGCCGTCTCAACACCATGATAACGCCTAAAGCCAGATTGGTAGATGTCAAATAAATTATTGGAGTTAAGGTGATCAACCAATTGATTATAAATAATTCTTTCTAATATTTTATCCAGAAATGGCAATTGGGAAATCGGGCAAAAATTGGCTAAAACTTCAGGATCTAATTCTTCCTTCTTTAGACAGGGACGCACCACAGCATGTTTAAAAAATGAGGGCACATCCCTCGCACTTATAGAATCATTGATAATCACTAGTAAAGATGGGCCGAAAACATCAAAGGCTTCCACTATGAGGCGTGGTGGTACAATATCAAGAGGACTGAGAGCTGGCTTAAGGGTGTCAATAGTTTTTTTTAGCTGTGAAAGTGAGACAAGATCAAAAGATTCGAATACAATACCATGATTGACAGTAGGAAGTTCATAGTCTGCTGGAACAATACCACAGCGAATTTGATCAATTTTACTGACAAAGAATGAAAGAAATTTCTCACACGAAAGAACAGTACTATTTAATCCCATCACAGAATGAGGGTGAATGGCCACATTAATTGAATTAAATAAGACCCTAGGATTCTTAGAATGACGGGAATCTAAATCAGCGAAGAAATGATGTTTAGCTTTCTTAACTGCAGCCCGGAAGTTGAATAGAGAAGTTCTAAAAATCTGTTTAGAAACAATCAGACCATCTTTTTTCCAACAGTATTCCGCAGTTCGACAGGTGCCTTCAAATAAATGAAATGTATTATTATTATTATTATTAAGTAGAGCACCTACCTGGAGCTCATCAAAGACACCACCCCACTACTAAACTCCATCAACCTGGCTATCAGATCCTGGCTTTGGATTGACTCACCAAGGAGGAGAAAATGAAGCAAATGGCGTTCCACTGAACCCCCGGCAGGTAGTGGGAGGCAGGATGAATTCACAGGCACAGGACATGGAAGACGGGTGTGTATGGAGCTACAGAGGATCAGAGTGGAGTTGAGGAGCAGCCAAGAAACGAGTTGCAGTTGACTACAAATGACCTGATGGTCCTTATAAGGGCCAACGTAAGTGGTGTTTTGAGTCCAAGGTCCTATTCTCTGTCTCTTTCACCCCTGGTCATTCCAGTATCTTTCCAGTAAACAACTCAATGGTAAAATTACAATAACTGATAGGCGTATATTTCATATTTTAAATGATATTAATATGTGTACCATGCATAGGAAGAAGACATTTTTACTAATTATTATCTTGCAGTAAGGAGACCTGGGTTCACACTTTATCTCTGTGTCCAATGTTGGTTTCTTCAAGGTGTTCTGTTTTCCTCCCACAGTCCACAGACATGCTGGTTAGGTGGATTGGCAACACGAAACTGGCACCTTGTAGGTGTCTGTGAGTGTGTGAGTTCACTCCCCTGCGATGGACTGGTGCCCTCTTCAGGTGTTTTCTGGCCTTGCACCCTATGCATGCTGGGATAGTCTTAAATTTAAGCGGGCTTAGACAATGGTATGGGATTACCAAGGAATTTACCTTACCTCAACTATTTAAACATTTTTAACATTTCCCTCCCCTACAATGTTGTCTGTGGGCTTCCATAACTTTGTCAGAGATGCGTTTTTCAGACTCGTCTAGTTCCATTCTCCTAAGGGTGAGTTCATGACTTATCAAATTGAGACCTAGATGAGTAAATATAACTTGATTTTGACTCTTCTTACCATTAAGGTTGAAATGGTGCCACAAATTCAAAGTATTTCTGGTTAACTCAAGATGGACACAATCGAGTGATGGAGTCCTGAAAAATGATGGAGGAGAACATCAATGATGGCTGAGGAAGACACAGAGGAGGATGTGACATCAACAGAGGGAGAGTCGATGACGTCGATTGTGGAGCTGAAGGGATGTATAGTGTGTTACATAGTAAGGCATGCGTCACAGACCGTCCTGATTTTGTGGAGTTTTATAAAATAGAAGACAAATAATGAAGGAGCTGAAACAGAAGGAATGCTTGAGGTTTATGAATGGCACACATCTGTATTAACACAAAAGGGGATAACATGAGAAGTTGAATGGAAATCTACAGCACACTGGTGAACAACAAAAAGGACATTGAGGTTCTGAAGCTGTGCTTTACATAATGAAACGTTATTATTCAAATGATCCAAATTAAAAGATTCTTTGGAGTTGCCCTATTTGATTATAAATTAGTTAATCGATCTCAGGATTAAAGCAATTCAGTATCCAGTGAGTGACGTGACACACACCTGGCAGCAAATGAAGATCAAACAAGAACAGACCTCATACATTAATAGACAAACATTTATTGGGTCTTCAGCAAACACCAAGAAAGGCGCAGCTTCTGCCACTGCTGGAAGACCCCCATCTCGGTGCTCCCCTTTAATAACCTTAGGACTGCTGAAGTCAAAGCCCAATGTACAATCTGAGCTCCTCACCCACTTGGGCTGAGCTCACCATGGCTGATCCTAACTTTATAAATTCAGCATTCATCAGGACAAGTGCCAGACCATAACTAACTGTTTTCTTAAGGTGTTTCACAGTCAGATACAAAATAAAACAAATATTCATTAATATGATCTTACAAATAATAAATAGAACAATATGAACAATTAAAAAGAAAAAAACAGAGTTTGAATGGAATTAATGCTTGAGCTGTGCAATGCAGTCCGCTTATTATTCACATGCGCTGTGATCTTGATGTGTTTATTATTAGATGATTGTTGGAGAACGTAGCAGAACTGGTCAACACGAATGTTGAAATGTGTTTTAGTTATCTTGCTTTCTTTTGCTTAAGTTTGTAAAATCATTAATGGCATTTTCTGGATGGTAAGTGCAGTATAAACTGTAAGTTGTTAATCTTTTCATTTACTTGAAGTTCTGACCTCTGCAACAGCGGCGAGTTTTAAATCCTGAAAGAGGAAAATGTTGGTAGTTGCAGAAGACGGGCCTCCAATGGAACAAAAACCGTCCCTTTGTCAGAAGGAACTTTTATAGACAACTGAGAAAAGTCAAAGCTTCAAGAAGCAAAATGGTGGTTTAACTGCAAGACGCTTGACCTTGCCATGTGCTGACATGGCCTGTCAGATGACATTGGACAAAGGGGGGCTCGGGGTGTACAACTTGGCCTCAACAAACTTTACAAGCAGTCAGAAGCTTCAAGGAGAAGCAGAGTGAAGGACAAGCGAGCAGCAGAAGGTCCATCTTGTGAGACGTTTGAGACGTTGGGTCTGCCAACATTGGCCATGACAGCTGATGAAACCTCCAGGCTTTGTGGTGATTTGTCACGTCCATTTGCTTCTTCTTCTGCTTTTGGCACATTTAAACATATCATGAATGTTACGTCTCTAACGAGTGAGTTACAGATAGTACCTGCTCTCCTTCCTTGCATTAGTATTTCTTCTGTCCTGCTGCCTGGGGTGTGTTTGAAAAGAGGAGACGTCCTCTAATAGGGCAAGTGAACAACAGTAGCAGATAATTATGGGAGAAGAGCGGGCCGCAGTCCTGGTGCAAGTGCTTTGAGGTGTGGGTTTTGTCTCCTCTCAGATAAGGTGAGTGTCAGGATGAGAAAATAAGAGCTGGTGTGGAGGAATGGCTTTCAGTCATTGAATTCAAAGAATCATGAAGGCCATGCTGCATTTGAACAGCCATTGGATAAGAACAGGACCAGTGGACAAACTGAGGGTGATTTTGTCTAGAGGAGTGTGGTGCCTCAACACTGTAGTATGGTGGGGAAACAACCAGGCTGGTGGGCTGACCAGTGCAATGTGTTACCTTCACACATCAAACACTGGAAAAAGACAAGAGTTGTATGGCATGGATGCAATGTCTTCCCTCTGTGGAAGTGAAGGACACTTGCTGCCCCATGAATGTGATGCCAGTCTATACTAGTATGGACTGGTTGAAGTCACAATTACACCATGGGACGATAAACAGGATAGATGACCTAGTTGACCATCAGACGTGTGATGACTGCTACCAAAGGGTGGCTAGTGAGGAGAGCTCTACTCACACTTGTACTCACACAGCGAGAGGAGACTGTCATTGGCACTTGTTAAATGTCACCTTCCAGATTGTGGAAGTAAACAGTCCAGCTTTACGTGTTTTGATGAATGGTTTGGTGCAGCGGTCAGGTAAACTGATAAAAAGTGAACCAGGGGTATGTCACAGAAATCATACAGGCCAGGTAAAAACACGTCAGCATTGAGAATAGCCCTGGACAGACTGAGTGGGACGGGTGGACTTGCCTCACTTTAACCCTCCAGACATGATGAAGAGTCGATAAATGTAACAAGACAAAGAAGCTAAACAGAGTAGAGTTTTACTTCATGTTTTTAACCAGTGGGACACAATAAGAATCGCTCATCAGCCTCTGTTTTATATCGTTTGGACTTACAGCAAAAGTAAATGTGAAGCAGATGTGAAGTGCTTTATTTGAGGGGCTGAAAGGGGCTTTACTCTGCTGGACCATTGAGCAAGGCCCTTAGCCTGCAATTGCTCCAGGGGTGCTGCACAATGGCTATTCCCAAGGTGTATGCGAAAACTAACAAATTCCTAATAAAAGAAATTGTATAAGGTGGTAATAAAGAACAAAAAAAAAAAAAATCTGAGAACGAGTAAACGGTTTAAAAAAAATCAACAAATCACCACATCAAACTGTAGGCTGAAATCTGACAGGGCGTCAGATGCAGTACATAAATAGCTGCAAACCTTTAAATAAATTGAAGGTAACCTGAAATATGTTTTGCTAAAGGGACAGGGTACCTTTCAAAGTTAAATGTCTTATCTCTTACCTCACTTATAAAAATTGTGATTTCACGTTTTATATTACAAAATCTTCAGATTATTTTATGTGCCACTTATATCAACCTCAGCTTGTTTGATTAAATATGCTGGTTTTGTTTGAAATTTCAACACTTCATGGTGTGAACCACCAGGAGGAGACAGAGAGGACCAAACCCCAGAAATAAGCACACAGAAACAAGTCCGGATTAAATGAAAATGTTTATCCTGAACCTGACATCAAATGGTAGTCCCATAAAGCAGTGATGAGGAATCCCTGTAATAGCCCTTGGCAGCCCTCACTGATCTTCTTGAGGACTCAGTTCTCCAGTGTGCCTTGTGGGTATCTGCTGAGGTACAACTGCCTAAGGCAGCTGCTTCCTATTGTGTCAAGAGAGCCGAGAGTCCCATAGTCCTGCAGTGTTGTCTCCCCTTGTCCTTCCATTAAGGGTTCAACCCAGCCAGGACACCAGTGTACCCACTCTGGCATTGGATTATTTGCCTTATATCTTGTGGTAGAATAGAGATGGCCTCTCATCCTCTAAACGAGCCATTGGTCCATCCGGGCCAGGACGCCAGTCAATGCGTGTCATCCATCACGATGGCCAGTAGCAAACTCCAATCAGTTAAGTCTCTAGACACATTCCTTAGTAAAGTGACCGACAGTGACTCTGACGTCCCCTTTCTTTGACGTCACTCATTTGTGTCTTAATGTCATTTGTCACATCTCCTCCTCTCCTTCCTTATCTGTCTTACCTGAGGAGTTTGTCATCAGTGATGTGATGCTCCTCTTCATCCCTCATATTTAGCCGTGACTCCATAATTCCTACAATATCCTCATCTCAAGATGATTCAGTTGTTTCTGTTCCATGCTTTTTCTTTCTAACACTCCTCATATTAAGACGTTGGGACTGTGATGTAAGGAATGTGATAATTTTGGACAGCTGTTTACATGTCAGCTCATACAATGTTTTGTCAATTTTTTAATGATGTGGAGCATCTTATTGATGAAGGAATTGGCTTAGAAAATGAAAACCTCTTGTTCAGACTGGGCCTTCATCAACAGCTTGTTAAATTCTTTTCTTGCGGATTTTGTTTTTTTTTTTTTGCTCGGTGCTGAAAGACTCCCACAAGTCACTCATTTGGTTTTTGCATTTTGTTTGTTTTAAAATTCCTCAACGTATCTTCCTGTCAGGCAAACACCCTGGTGTTTAATCTCACAAGTTGATGAATTTGGTTAAATGGTGTGTTTAATTTAATTGGAAGTTTTATTGCCATCCATCATGCAATTTGCATTATAGCCGGGGGCTTCTTTCAGCTCTGTGAGTCAGCACGCAATGAAGAGTAATACACAAAACTAAACTCATCTGAAGTAAACTGAATTGTTTCCACCATTAGCTGGGGTCTTCACCTGCCCTCACTAACCACCGGTCAGCTCTTTGGGTGATGTGGGAAACTCTTACTGCTTGTAGGCCACACACCACTGTCTGCTGCATTTGTGAGGGCTGTTGGTCTGAGATACAAATGGTTCAGATGTCCATTAATTTCAGTTTTAATCAACTTAAATGGTCTAAGAGAGGGGAGTTAATGAAACATGTGATGACCTGAGTGAGTCCTCTTGACATGCTTAGTGACACTGGAGGTCTGCAACAGATGGAAAAGTACATCTAATTATTTCTCTTAGCAGACTTCACAACTCGCTGTCATTTATTTTTGGAGTGGACCATTGCTGACCCAAAAACAGAAAACAGGAGAATGTGATCGCATGTTCAATTTTGGCTTTTGTTGTGGATGGCCAGGACCCTTGCCCAGCTGGGAGCAATTATAGTGAAAGGTCTTTGGGGAAAGAGCAGACTCAGGACACCGAAAGGGGTCACTAGGTGAAGACCCCCATGGATGGCTGTGGTGCCACAGACTCCCACAGGGCTTCAGGGGAGTTGGAATTCACGACTGGACTGTTGGTTTCAAGGGCTTCCACCAGGGGTTGCTTCAGAGGTTGCAGAGCAAAACTTTGTTAGGTATCCACCTTATGCTTCCTTATTGAGATGCCAGAAGTACTCCCAGGTACCTGAAGTCGGGAGGAGGTGGACAGAGCAAGAGGTGTGGAGGTGATGTTAAAGAAAGAAAGAAAGAAAGAAAGAAAGAGAAAGAAAGTATGTACTTATTGTGGTGCTGTTTGTACTGTGTTGCAGAGAGCAATGAATGGGAAGTTTTTCCCCTCATAAGAAACATGGGGCAAGTGGCAAATCTTGTGCCCGCTCTCTGCTTGTGTCAGGTTTGTGTGGCTGGAGCGCCCCCTGCAGGCCACAGTTCATAGAACAGTACTAGGATGGGCTGGGAAACATTGAATATCTTAGGTTGATGTAAAAAGTTACCACCATTGCTGAGTCTTCTTAGTGATGGATGTTGTGTTAATATTCCAGCTGAGAGTTGTGTCCAAGAATCTTTAGGACTCCACCATTCTGATTACAGTGTCATTCATTTCTAGTGGGAGAGGTTAACAACTGCTGTTTAGGAAAGTTGATCGCCATTTCCACTGACTTGGTGATACTGAGCAGCAGGCTATTGGTGGCACACGAAGACACAAGACGAGTTCTCTCCTGTCAGTAAGCTGCTTCATTACCACTAGTAAGTAGACCAATAATGGTGGCGTCATCAGCGAACTTGATGATTTCTGCTGAAGGGTCAGAGGACAAGGAATAGAGTGGGGGGAAAGTGCACAGCCTTGGGGGTCAACTGTGCTGATATGGTGGCAGTCTGGGGTGGGATGGGGAGCCCATTTTTGATTTGTCAGATAACTAGAAATTCATTAACAGATGGAAGCATTCAGTCCAGCATCTAGATATTTAGTTAACAACAGACAATGGTGTAAAATGCTGATCTGAAGTCGACAGCCATATCCTGGCCTAAGTTCCTTCACAGTCTAGATGCTCCAAACACAAAGTGAAGGTCCATGTCAATGACATCGTCCACAGGTCTATTTGCTCGTTATGCAGACTGAGAGGATGACGTTGAGGAGCAGTAACAGACTTCAGATGGGTTACAACAAGCCGTTCAGATCCTTTCATTACAACATTTAAGAGCAATAGGCCTGTAATCGTTGAGTCAGCTTAATTTATCATTTTTGGGAACTGGAATGATAACAGAAGATCTAATGCAATCAGGACCAGCACACTGTATAAGAAAACAGTTAGAGATGTCAGGAAGGAGAGCATTGAGCTGACTTGAATGTTTGATGGTTGCAGATTACACTGAATTAGGAGCAGCAGACTTGGTGCAGTTCAGTCTCGCCAACACCATCCAGACATCGCATTCCTTGACAGATAAAGAAGAAGTGAGGTGAGACTGCAATGAAGAAGTGATGGGTGTCAGAGCTGCTTCAGGATGGAAAAGGCAAAGGGAGCACCTTGTTGGTCAACAGTGCAGCTAAACCTGTGAAGCTTGTCAGGAAGAAAGGAATCTGAGTGAGCAGAGGGAGACGTCTACGAGAGGGAAGAACAGATTGGGGGCTCCGTCATACAGAGGAGTGATTGTGTGCTGAAAACTGAAGTTCTCGTTTACTTTGTGTTTCCATTTAGCACAACGTATTGCGCTCTTAAGCCGATTCGAGGCCTGTGTGTTGGCGTCTTTATCTCCAGTTTTACAGTGCATCTGGAAAGTATTCACAGCGCATCACTTTTTCCACATTTTGTTATGTTTCAGCCTTATTCAAAAAGGGATAAAATTCATTTTTTCCTCAGAATTCTACACACAACACCCCATAATGACAACATGAAAAAAGTTTATTTGAGATTTTTGCAAATTTATTAAAAATAAAAAAATTGAGACAGCACATGTACATAAGTATTCACAGCCTTTGTCATGAAGCTCATAATTGAGCTCAGGTCCATCCTGTTTCCCCTGATCATCCTTGAGATGTTCCTGCAGCTTCATTGGAGTCCACCTGTGGTCAATTCAGTTGATTGGACATGATTTGGAAAGGCACACACCTGCCTATATAAGGTCCCACAGTTGACGGTTCATGTCAGAGCACAAACTAAGCATGAAGTCAAAGGAATTGTCTGTAGACCTCCGAGACAGGATTGTCTTGAGGCACAAATGTGGGGAAGGTTACAGAAAAAGTTCTGCTGCTTTGAAGGTCCCAATGAGCACAGTTGCCTCCATCATCCATAAGTGGAAGAAGTTCCAAACCACCAGGACTCTTGCTAGAGCTGGCCGGCCATCTAAACTGAGCGATCGGGGGAGAAGGGCCTTAGTCAAGGAGGTGACCAAGAACCCGATGGTCACTGTGTCAGAGCTCCAGAGGTCCTCTGTGGAGAGAGGAGAACCTTCCAGAAGGACAACCATCTCTGCAGCAATCCACCAATCAAGCCTGTATGATAGAGTGGCCAGACGGAAGCCACTCCTTAGTAAAAGGCACATGGCAGCCCACCTGGAGTTTGCCAAAAGGCTCCTGAAGGACTCTCGGACCATGAGAACCAAAATTCTCTGGTCTGATGAGACAAAGATTGAATTCTTTGGTGTGAATGCCAGGCGTCATGCTTGGAGGAAACCAGGAACCGCTCATCACCAGGCCAATACCATCCCTACAGTGAAGCATGGTGGTGGCAGCATCATGCTGTGGGGATGTTTTTCAACAGCAGGAACTGTGAGACTAGTCAGGATAAAGGGAAAGATGACTGCAGCAATGTACAGAGACATCCTGGATGAAAACCTGCTCCAGAGCGCTCTTGACCTCAGACTGGTGCGACGGTTCATCTTTCAGCAGAACAACGACACTAAGCACACAGCCAAGATATCAAAGGAGTGGCTTCAGGACAACTCTGTGAATGTCCTTGAGTTGCCCCGCCAGATTCCAGACTTGAATCTGATTGAACATCTCTGGAGAGATCTTAAAATGGCTGTGCACCGACGCTTCCCATCCAACCTGATGGAGCTTGAGAGGGGCTGCAAAGAGGAATGGGCGAAACTGGCCAAGGATAGGTGTGCCAAGCTTGTGGCATCATATTTAAAAAGACTTGAGGCTGTAATTGCTGCCAAAGGTGCATCGACAAAGTATTGAGCAAAGGCTGTGAATACTTATGTACATGTGAGTTCTCAGTTTTTTTATTTTTAATAAATTTTCAAAAAACCTCAAGTAAACCTTTTTCACGTTGTCATTATGGGGTGTTGTGTGTAGAATTCTGAGGATAAAAAGGCTGTGTGTATCTGTGAAGCTCAATGGTTAACTTTGTGTCATTAAAGTCATCCATCACTATAATCAGGCAGGTCAGGTGACTCTTCTCCAAACTTGTGTTGTAATCTGACAACATCTGCTATACTCCATTCACATTCAGCTCAGGATTCTCTGGTGAATACAATGGCTTATACTTCACAGCAAGTCATTCCAAATTGCTGGAGCAGCACTTTGACAAGACTGAAGTGTCACCGCACTAGTTTGTATTAATACAGGAACAGATGCCATCACCTTCAGATTTGCTACAAAGACCTGTATCTCTGACTGCTCTGTGAAATGGGAGCCCTGAGTCAGGAACAGATGCATCAAGATACACTTCCACAAAACAATGAAGAGAGAAAATAATTTTCACTTGTTGTGAGAAGAAGAAGATGAAGTTCATTCACTTTGTTCGTTGGTGATCTGAAATGACAGAGACCCTGAGAACCTGCGGTGTAACTCCCCCGTTTCATGGTGTGTGTTACCTGACCAAAAACCCATATTTCCAGTTGGAGAGTCTTCAGGTAGTAATTCTACATGTATGTGTTCTTGTTCAGTTTAAGCTGATTAACGTCCAGTAATAACAGTCAGAAGATTGTAGCAGTGCTACTGTGGGAAGATCTTCATTTCCCAGCACCCCAAATGGGATTACCTGCATGGGATGACTGAACCAGAAGTAGGGGCTGCTGGGG
Source organism: Polypterus senegalus (assembly GCF_016835505.1). Taxonomy (NCBI): domain Eukaryota; kingdom Metazoa; phylum Chordata; class Cladistia; order Polypteriformes; family Polypteridae; genus Polypterus; species Polypterus senegalus. The sequence continues at coordinate 172,974,257 of NC_053161.1, read as the reverse complement.
ACAAAAGAGGCCAGCGGGAAAGTTGTAAAGGGCGGCCTGATGGAGCAACAAGAGATCTGTGTTTTTGTATATCCTGTCCAACATGTTGTCTAAAAAGTCAGTTGTTCACTCTTGATCGTTTCCTGTTAGGATGAACGGACTGTCTCGAGCCTGCCTGTTATTTTATAGTGGCAGATTAATCGTCGTGTGTCTTCAAAGGGAGCACACCTGGAAATTTCACCCCCTGCCGCTCAGCAGTACCAGTAGGACTGTTTTACTAATTTTCAATGGCAACTGTTCTTTCGATTTTCATCTTCACACCAAATCATTTCTCCTGCTTAATGCTGTATTGGACTACATAAGGATGTTGTTGTGAGTTTTATTGTTGTTGTTCATTGTTATGTTACAACTGTATTGCCATAGGGGAAAGGGGAGGTTTGTCTGATTATTGTTGTTGTGTATTGGGTTGTCATTTACTATATTAGTTATTCATTCATTGCTTTTGTGTCTCTGCTTTTGAGTACGTGTGGGTCATGCCAAGGCTGGATGCGTCCCTGGAATCTCCACCAAAAAAATAAATAAATCACCCGACCGCTACAAGTTGATCTTGAGTGTAAGTCATCCTCACTTTATGACAAAGATCAAAGATAACATATAAAAACAGGAGACAGGCGAGCAGTGACCAAACAACTGTGGCAGCCATCATCAAATGTGCATAAGCTTGGGTTTAGGGTGTTGTTTTTGTTCTCTTATTTTTCATATTGTTGTGTCATTTCTGTTATGTTTGTAGTTATATACTGTTGGTTTAAATGTGAATCCACTATCTATCTATCTATCTATCTATCTATCTATCTATCTATCTATCTATCTATCTATCTATCTATCTATCTATCTATTCCTTTCAGTCTGTGAGTGGTATCTCAAGAGGTTGGACCACCCTGATATCACCAGTCCAGAGACTGCTCTCTGATTATTTAAGTCCAAAGTCAGGATAAAATGATCTGTCAGTGGTGCACAGAAGTTATTTGGAATTTGTGTTTTGGTTAATTGCTCATCTTATTTCTCGATTACTTTCTGCTGTGGTCTTTAGAATTTTCTTCGTAATTTTGTATTGATACTCAGTTATCTCATATGGCATTTTAGGCAATTGCTTTTTTGCTCTTTTTGAGTCTTTTTTTTACCTCTTTGAGTTTGATAAATAAATACATTGTTTAATATTGCTTTTGATTCAGTGCTTGTTTTGGCTGGTTATTCGCTTTTTTTATTAGTGAGGTTTTTAATCAGATTGTTTAATGGAATCCTGGAAAGTGAGAGGATGCCTGAGGAGTGGAGAAGAAGTATACTGGTGCAGATATTTAAGAATAAGGTGGATGTGTAGGACTGCAGTAACAACAAGGGGGATAAAATTAATGAGCCACAGCATGAAGTTATGGCAAAGAGTAGTGGAAGCTCAGTTAAGAAGTGATGTGATGATTAGTGAACAGCAGGATGATTTCATGCCAAGAAAAAGCACCACAGATGCAATGTTTGCTCTGAGGATGTTGATGGAGAAGTTTAGAGAAGGCCAGAAGGAGTTGCATTGCGTCTTTGTGGACCTGGAAAAAGCATATGACAGGGAGCCTCAAGAGGAGCTGTGGTATTGTATGAGGAAGTCAGGAGTGGCAGAGAAGTACGTAAGAGTGGTAAAGGATATGTATGAGGGAAGTGTGACAGTGGTGAGGTCTGCGGTAGGAGTGACAGATGCATTCAAGGTGGAGGTGGGAGTGCATGAGGAATCAGCTCTGAGCCCTTTCTTATTTCTAATGGTAATGGACAGGTTGACAGACGACATTAGACAGGAGTCCCCGTGAACTATGATGTTTACTGATGACATTGTGATCTGTAGCAATAATAGGGAGCAGGTTGAGGAGACCCTGGAGAGGTGGAGATATGCTCTAGAGAGGAGAGGAATGAAGGTTAGAAGGAACAAGACAGAATACACGTGTGTAAATGAGGGAGGTCAGGGGAATGGTGAGTAGGCAGGGAGTAGAGTTGACGAAGGTGGATGAGTTTAAATACTTGGGATCAACAGTACAGGGTAACGGGGATTGTGGAAGAGAAGTGAAAAAGAGTGCAGGCAGGGTGGAATGGGTGGAGAAGAGTGTCAGGAGTGATTTGTGACAGATGGGTATCAGCAAAAGTGAAAAGGAAGGTCTACGGGACGGTAGTGAGACCAGCTATGTTTTATTGGTTGGAGATGGTGGCACTGACCAGAAAGCAGGAGACACAGCTGGAGGTGGCAGAGTTAAAGATGATAAGATTTACATTTGGTGTGATGAGGATGAACAGGATTAGAAATAAGGACATTAGAGGGTCAAGTCAAGTTGGATGGTTGGGAGACATGTGACACCCCGAGTAGTGGGAATTGTAATCACCAGCCTACACTCTAGGTGTCTAGTATGTGGGACCGAGCGTGACCAGGATGATAGTGTAAGACATGGAGACACGGACACAAAACGGGTTGGGTTTTTTTTGAAAAATAAAGTGATGTTTTATTTATAAGTGCACTTAAAGAAAAAAATCAAAAATAATGTCCTGCGGAATTTATATATATATATTAATACACAGTCCAATACCGCAAAGGACACTCAAAATCAGTAGTTAAATGGAGCCCAGAAATGACTATATACAGTATTTACAGTGCTTCTTGAAAGTCCCAAAAGCAAAAGAATACTGCACACAAACCAGTGGAATCCATATATATATATACACACAAAGCAAAAGGTGATGCTGTCTTCCTCCGCAGTGATCCAAGTCAGGAAGCTGCTCCTCCAAACAGTGTATAATACAGGATTCACCCAAAAATATTCAAAAATACAGAAAAAGTGTCTATACAAAAATAAACAGTGCACCACTAACCACAACCCAATAAATACCTCCACCAAAGTTAATCCAGAGATATTTATATGAAAAAATATTTACAAAAACAAAGCACAAGCCGTAATGCTTGGTAACTTCTAAGACGCAGATCTACCAATTACAGTACCTTCCTCCAAGACGAACTAGTCAGAAAGGACCCCCTCTAGATTTGGCGCCCCTACGCTGACCAATTAAACCGCCGTACGTCATCCCTCCCGGGGTACGCGATGACGTGAACGCGTTTGCGAGAAGTGGCGTCTAGTTTCCCACACAATTACTATAAAAATCGAGCAGCCGGCGCGCGCGCTTATAGCTGTGCCGGCTTTTCAGATGCGGATTGCACTTAATGCCTTAAGTGAACGTAAGCACTTTTGTCCTTCCCCTGAGCTACAGCCCAGACAACTACGAATACGGGATCCCCATGCTAACCCGGCTTAAATAACATTAAGGCGCTTCACACTTTCTTTTGCTACTTTAGAGTTACGATGTCGCAGGAGGCACACACAGTGAGTGGAGGACTGACAACGCCATCCCGGCCGGTCAATGGCAAGGCTGTCTCTCCAGTCTACACGAGACCCGCCGCGACACTCCCCAAAAGACGCTAATGTCGTCAGCGAAGACGTCTGACTGCACTATATAAATGAAAAAAGGTAAGTTTCCTTTCTTTATACATTTTTTCCTCATACAAAAGCCTCCCTCTTTACACAGCAGAGGACGCTAAACTAATTTTATTTAATTAATGGTAATGCAAGTAAGGCACATTACCACAAGACAAAGTCAGAGAGGCGAGATTGTGTTGGTTTGGACATGTGCAGAGGAGAGATGCTGGGAATATTGGGAGAAGGATGTTAAGGATAGAGCTGCCAGGGAAGAGGAAAAGAGGAAGGACTAAGAGAAGGTTTATGGATGTGGTGAGAGAGGACATGGAGGTGATGGGGGTAACAGAACAAGATGGAGAGGACAGAAAGATATGGAAGAAGATGATCTGCTGTGGCAAACCCTAATGGGAGCAGCCGAAAGAAGAAGATATTTAGAGCTGCTTATAATGGAACACAACATCACTAAAACATAAATAGCATAAGTTAAAAAGTAAAACTTCATACAAGTTTGCAGAATCATACAATTATCAAAGAGATGTGCAAATGAAGAGGCGTGAGTGAAAGTGTGAGTGTGTCGTGTGTTTGCAAATCTCGTAGATGCACCAGTTTAAAGCTCTACCCTCCTATAAAGCCTAAACGAATAAGAAGTCAGGGAATGGGGGCCCACTTCAGTTTCCTTTAAATATCAACACTGCAATCTACAAAAACCCACCCATGTTATCTGAAGGTTTATCTGTCAAGCTTATTTTTACAAATATCTGGCAATCATAAAAGTGATATCTGCAGGTTTACCTATTTAATTTAAAAGTATTTCAAGTCAGAAATTAATTGAATTAAATTACTCTAAAGGGTTAAAACATCTTACATTCTTTTAAAATATGAAAACTAGTGTGTGACAAAAGAAGCAGATTATAACTGCTATACTAGAAATAATAATAATAATAATAATAATAATAGTCAGTTTTATTGTTCATTTATTACAACTATAGTTATTGTGTAGGTATTTTAGTCTTACTTTACATTGTTCAGGTACCCATTTCCTTTATCATTCCAACTGTACCCCCATTAACATGTCTATCATGGTGATCACCATCGATCAAAGAACTGTCACTTACCGAGTGGTTTCCATGCCCGTAGATGGCACCTGCCTTTTCCATTCTCTTTGTTCCATATTGCACGGCCATATCAGGCTCACTCTTGATATCCGGAGGAACATTGTGTCTTATGTATTGAATGACTGGGACAGGTTCAAGGTGTGGACTGATGACGGTACAGGAGATAATTATATTACACAGGAGCACTAGAAGAGTGAAATGCTTAAGCACTTCACCTATGGTTCTGCATGTGAGTTGATGGCTGCCGTGAATTGTTCGGTTGTCGCTTTCAAGTGTACCGAAATGGCCAAATATTTTATACCTTTCGACAACCGCCAATGCCTCTTAAACATCTTAGATTCACAGGTGATGATTTCAGTAGTGGACACTTTGATGTTTATGAATGTTTAAACTCTCAAAAGTTGGATGTGAAGTTATCGATGAAACCGGTTGTATACTTACAACATTTGACAGATGTCGAATGTCACTTCAACACAAGTCCTACAAATACTGTCGTAATTGAAACAAACCATGAAACTCAAACCGATTATGACAGCAGCGATCCAAGCTGTGAGATTTGAGACAAGATTACTGATCACATGGCCAACTGTACGTTGCATGCTCAAGAGTAAGCTCAGTGCACAGCTTGGTCATGTTACAACCGAAGAGCCGAACTCACAATCTGGTATACAAAGAGATCCTTAACAAATTATTATTGGTATATTTTCCCTCAGTTTAAAAAGATTTAAATTTCTTCCTAATAAAACTTTTAAGGCAGTACTTTGCCGCTGCGAAGCGCGAGTATTTTGCTAGTAATAATAATAATTTGGAGTCGTCTTTAGAGGTACTCTACATATATAGAGACATGTGTTGTTTATTTTTTTGCTTAACTGCTTCAAAAACTATTTGAACTTTATAAACACAAAAAATCAAGAAACAACGCACTGAACAGGAAAATACTGAAAGTATTTATTTACAGATGAAGGATATTTAACAACCCCAAACTATCTGCAGGTCAAAGTGAGTATCTGAAAAAATGTGAAGCAGGCTGGCTGAGTGGCACGTGGGTGCCAGTCACTGAACCACAGGGGGTGCCGAGAACTGGACTTACTAGAGACTCCTTTCTGCAGTCTTTATTGTCACATCTGCTCAGGACATGAAGACAAAGTCTTTGATTTACCCTGGAGTTCAGACCAGTGTTTTGTTGTATTATTGTATTTTTACACGTTTAAATTCATAATTAAAAATAATTTATTGTTTAAAAAAAAAGTGATGCCAATCGTGTAAACTCTGCCAGCTACTGGATGGATGGAAGATCATTTGATAAAGTTTGTTTTCCTTCATTCTTAAAAGGCCATTCAAGTTAATAATTCTGAAACGTGACAAACTGGCAAGCCGCTCAATGTTGGTTTCTGCCTGGCACCCGTTACTGTAAGGATTGGATTCAGTGAGATTAAGAATGATGATGTTGATGATGAATTTAATAATTAACTTCTCCCTGTGTTTCTCTGGCTTTCATTTGCTCATGATGTGTTTTTATGTGTTATAAATTGTTATTTGTGAAGTGTTTATTGTTTTTTATTTACTTTTTTGAAGTCTTTCTTTCCTTCATTTGTTAACTTTTAAATTTAATAATCTTTCATTTTACATTCCTACTTTCATGTACAGCACTTTGGAAATCACTTCTATGGTCTTAACTGTGCTCTATAAATAAACTTTGACTTGACTTGACTTGAGATGAGCTCTAGCCGCCTTAAGCCTTAACTGAATTTGGTGGATTTTATGAAGGCCGAATGAACAGTTCATTTTGAGAAGAGCTTCAATGTGACGTTTCTCTGCATCATCCAGTGTTTCATGGTAGACGTACACCAGAATTACTTTATTGCTGTGAGAAACGTCTGGACATCCAATGTCAACTTCAGTCTAATTTTTCATAAAAGGTGTCCGTGGTCCAGTAAAGCAAGTCCGGCATGTCTACAGCAGACTTTTTTGGTGACCTGGGAGACAATGGGTGATTGTTTGAAGGAGGTGGGCTCCCTATTTCTCCCTCCTGATCTCTCTGTATGGTGGGTAGGTAAACCACCTGGGTAAGTTGCAGTACCTGCTGACATCTACAAAGAAGATGGTGTAGTGCTATCAGAACATTTTGTTTCAAGTTATTGGGCAGCAAGATGCAATTCCACTTCAACGAGGCATCAGTCATCCACCTGTACAAGCACAGAGGAAATTGCCAGTTCTATGATAATCCTGGTGGTGTATTCTTGCTGTCTGTCATGGATCAGATTCTCCCCAAGTGTCTTCTCAATCACCGCAGTTCACATGTTAACAAGAATCTCTTTCCTGACTGTGGAGCTACTGATGTGGTGTTTGTTGCTAGGCAGCTGCAGGAGAAATGTCACGAGCAAAATGCTGTTGTTATTAAATGGAGGAAAAGCAGGTGTCATTCCCCTGAAAAATGCCCAAGACACCAGCCATGCTGTGACTAACTTTCCCAGAAATGGCCCACCTAAGCTCAGCCTGTCCCTAAATACTTCCTGTTGGATTCAGATTCCAAAAATGGGAAGCTGGCAAAACAACACAAAATGTCTATAAATTTATCAAATACCCCTACAAGGGTGAGGATAACCATCAACCTCCATCCCTGAGTCATATAATGAGGAATTTGATGGTCAAAAATAAAACAGAAAAATTAAAAGAAAAAAGTAATAAAAATAATAAAAAAATATATAATGCAGTATCATAGTTTTACGTGAGTCATTGTTTCCTTCAATTTAGCTCGTTATTTAGTTATTGATTATTTTGTGGTATTTTTCTATGTAAACCCCTTTGTTTAAGTGCTTTTGGGTTTTGGAATCAGAATGTTGATGTAATTTCTATTTCTGTAAGACTGTATACAAGTCAGAGTGGACGCTGCTGTGCTGTGCTGCTCACCCAAGGCCTAATTTGTGGCCCTGCAGGCCTCAGGCAGGTGAAGTGGCATCAGCTCCCCGTGGCACACGTTGTTTGGCTCCTCTTTGTGTTTTCTCTCTTCAGGGTTAGGATTTTGATGTTTCTTTGGTTTGCTGTTTTAGGACCTTTGTCATTGCATTTTCCAGTTGTCGCAAAAACCAGACATAAGAGTCATAAAAAGGTTTAGGGGCAGCCACTCGTATATTGGTATCGTGGCTGTAAATGTTACACAGCACTGATGTGCACAAAACTGAGTCCAAAACAGAACTGAGGGAATAAGGAAACAGTGGAGGCTTTTAAAGGAGAAGACAGGAAGTGAAGTCAGATGGGTCGGGCTCATAAAGGTCTTCAGCCATAGGTTCGACCCTGGACGTGACATAATAGGGGCTGGAGTCAACAAGGTCTTTCTTCATAGGCTTGGACCTGGAAATGACGTCAACAGGGCCAGGTGGAATCTCTCCATGGATGGTCTGCAGGAAAGTGAGAAAAAGAATCAGTGCACTCTGACTTGGAATTGCCCTTTCTCAAGCCCTTTAGCTGCCTCCCATGTGCACGTGTGTGACACCATATTCAATGTTTTACCTTTTTGAAGTGTTTATTGTGTTTATTTGTTTTGACTTGTTTGATTATGAATTCCTGTTCTTTTTATTTTTTCAGTACTTTCCAAAAGCAGAACTTTTTTTTGACCTAATTTAATTTAAAGCATTAAATAAATTGAATTAAAAAATATAGGGCTTTGTTATTTTGACCCAGGTATTTTATGGCTGTCCTCACCCTTTCAGTGGTTTTGTAGGCCTCAGGCCTTCTTGTAGTAGTCAGCCTTAAGTGTGTAGGCTTAAAATTATAAAGTGGTGTTATGTTGGAGTTTTGCATCTCTTCTTCTTGAATTAGATAATTCATTTCTAATTTTGGATTATTTTCTAGAGTTGTTTCAACTGAATGACAATATAAAAAACTTAAACCAAAGAAGACTGAGAGACTTGAATATGAATATGGGATTTGGCCTTGGAGGTCTTACATTGTATGAGTGCCATGGAGGACAGACAGGAAACCCGGCTGCACAACAGCATGACCTCTCATTAAATGGAAGTTGGTCAGGTGCACTTCCATCCTCCATACGCTTGATGGTAATGTTCTGCTGGAGGTGTTCCAGTTTGGACACATGCAGGGGTTCATTGGAACATCTGTGGAATGTGCTGAGAAAACAAGTCCAATCCATGGAGGGCCCACCTCACCACTTACAGGACTGAAAATATCTGCTATGACGTCTTGGTGAAGATACCACAGGACACCTTCAGAGGTCTTATGGTGTCCATGCCTCAATGGTCAAAACTGTTTAGGCGGCATGAGGGGTTTCTACAATGTATTAGGCAGGAGGTGTTAATGTTGTGACTGATTGGTGTTCATACAGTGTAAATTATGGAATAAACACAAACAAACTGATCATGTGTTGGGGATCCAGGGGAACCCCATGTAATGTCCAAAGGTGTAAAAGAAGAAAACGAGTTGGTTTCTGGTACTTTCTGGCCACGTTTCTAACTGCTGAGCCATTTTTAATGTCTTCTAGTGGAGCTCAAGTTGCCTTGTATTCATTAATTACCTGCTGTTGCTTCATTAGTTTACTTCTTAGCTTCTTATTCATCCATACTTCTTAAATTTCATAAATTCCAGGGGCCTCATGTATAAACGGTGTGTACACACAGAAATGTTGCATAAGAACGTTTCCACATTCAAATCGTGATGTATAAAACCTAAACTTGGTGTAAAACCACACACATTTCCATGGTAGCTCATACCCTGTTGTACGCAAGTTCTGTGCTTGGTTTTGCAGACTGGCGGCACCTAGTGTCAAAGCAGTGCTACTGTTCCAGTGTGGTTTCCCTTTATTTTTCAGATCCACATCCCTGACGCAGCTTTATAAATACACTGAAATGAACCACGTACTGTTTATTAGTTTAATGCATCTGATTGTAATTAACCTGTGATAATATAATGGTCCACAGAATGGTCAAACTATTCTAAATACCATAGCTGCTTTAGCGTTGTTACTCTCACTGCATCTTCTTCTTCTTCTTTCAGCTACTCCTGTTAGGGGTTGCCACATCGGATCATCTTTTTCCATATTACTCTCACTGCACCACTCAGAGTATTTATATCACTGTATCTGACTGTGAATCACAGGAGTACAGCAGCTGATCGGAAAGAGAATTAATGGTATACAGCATAAAGCACACGATGCCTCAGCCATTCGCTATTTGAACTGCTCCCATACGACAAACACTTCAGAACCTTTCCTGTTCGGATCTTGCGGTTCAAAAACAGTTTCATCCCAAGAACTATACATGCACTCAATCAGTCCATCAAGTGCTCCTTGTAGAACTGTTTGTACTTACAAGTTTGCAGTGAGGTAATTGTACTTATGATACAGTTATAATATTGCACAACCTGAGCCACTTTATAAAGCGTGTATTTACATATGATGACAATATCATTTATAAGATTAAATGCAGCAAAATATATTTATTATATTACAGTAATCCCTCCTCGATCACGGGGGTTGCGTTCCAGAACCCCCCGCGATAGGTGAAAATCCGCAAAGTAGAAACCATATGTTTGTATGGTTATTTTGATATATTTTAAGCCCTTAGAAACTCTCCCACACTGTTGATAAATATTCTCCGCACAGTGATACAGTAATTCCTCGTTTATCGGAGGGATTATATTAATCCGCTCCAGACAGATAAATGAATTTCCATAAAGTAGGATTCTTTATTTATAAATCTAATATTTTCGCAGTTATAGCATAGAAAACCTGTTTACGACCTTCTAAATACGTTTTTTAACATTATTAGAGCCCTCTAGACTTGAAATAACACTCTTTAGTCAAAAGTTTAAACTGTGCTCCATGACAAGACAGAGATGACAGTTCTTTCTCACAATTAAAAGAATGCAAACATATCTTCCTCTTCAAAGGAGCGCACGTCAGGAGCAGAGAATGTCAGACAGAGAGAGAGAAAAGTAAACAATCAAAAATCAATAGGACTGTTGGGCTTTTAAGTATACGAAGCACCCGTTATAAAGCGGCCGCAATGAAGGGATCAATGTGAAGGTAGTCCTTCAGCATTTTTTACAGGAGCGTCCGTATCTTCTAAACAAACAGCCTCTGTGCAAACAGCGCCTCTGCTCACACCCTCTTCGTCAATCAAAAATCAATACGGGCTGTTAGAGCTTTGAAGTGTGCGAAGCACCACGCGGGAAGCATATTGTATATCATTGAGGAGTTTTATTTAATACGTGCTCTGATTGGGTAGCTACTCAGCCATCTGCCAATAGCGTTCCTTGTATGAAATCAACTGGGCAAACAAACTGAGGAAGCATGTACCATAAATTAAAAGACCCATTGTCCGCAGAAATCTGTGAACCAGCGAAAAATCCGTGATATATATTTAGATATGCTTACAATTAAAATCCGTGATGAAGTGAAGCCGCGAAAGTCGAAGCGGAATATAGTGAGGGATCACTGTATACAGATAAAACTTTAACTTTAACTACACGGTGCTGCAGCGCTAGTGAGTAATTTGAGCTTCATTCACAGTTTGTTCCTGCCTCGCGCTGTATTCTTGCTGTGGCTGGCGAGACACTGGCAGGATAGATGGATAGAATAATTAAACATCACAAAGATATTTCAATGTTCCTTAAAAGTTTTGAAGAATCGGCGTTCTAAGCTTACAGATGGCTTAACATCTATTACAGAGCTGATTGTGTGGTGATTGGTTACTTGGAAAAATAAAAAGAAGGACAGGAATTAGGGGTTAGTACGTTTGAAAAAGACAGTACTGCTGCAATAAAGCATTTCATCGAAGGTCACGCATGGCGCAGCAAGGATCTTGCGTGACACATGAACAATCACTGCGCCACCGTGTTCCCATGTTTAATAACATGCTTTAACTCCTATCATCATGAAAATGATATCAAGTATACATCTCAGTACTTTAATTATTCAGAGAGCTGTAATATCACAAATGTAATGGATTCTGTGTCCTGTCGGAGGAAGAGAAAGAACGGAAGTACGTAGTGATTCACACACATAGAGCACATAGAAGATCAAATACAAAACAAAGCATTTAACATGCTACTTTAGTTACAATGGGATTTGAAAAGCTAGTAAATTAAACAATTTTAAGATGAAGTTTATGATGTTCTACTTTAATGACAAAATAAACTACGTGATTAAAGTGGAAAATTAGAGATTAAAGTTGACATTTAGTGCTTTTTTCCCACTGTGTGCCTTTTTTTTTCTCTGTACCCTAATAAGCTTTCATATGAAACGCAGATTGTGGGCTACGACTCGCCTTTTCACGGCGACTTTAATATGTGACAACTTCTTTTTTTATTTCGGGCACTGTGCAACTTTGTGAACTTGAGCTTTCAAATTTCTCCGACACTCTGTCAATCGATCAACTTCCTTTTGTTGTTTATCACTGTTTAAACCAACAAATAGTAAGTTTTTCTTTGCCTCCACTTGGTATTCGCTGAAATTCTCCTATTTACGTACTTTTGCCATTGCCTTTTCACAGAACACTGAGCTTAAAGGCTATTTATATTGATTTGCATAGTCAGAGAGGTGTAATTCTGGGAGGAGTTGGGGTGGGGCAGCAGGCGCGTGCACGTGTGTTAATTTCCATACTGACCGGGATTTATGTAACGGAAGAGTGTGGAAGTTGGCGAAAGCACAGATTTATGCATCTGGATTTTCTTGTGCGCAAGTACATTTTTTTTTCATACCTTTAAACCAACACCACTGCTCTCCATCTCCACACTTAACATTAGTGCTACTTGTTTCTGTTGTCATTCTGCCCAAACGTCTACCGGACTAAAATTCCATGTCACTGTGTTAGTTGCTGTAGTTTTAATCTTCCACAACAATCTTCAACATAATAGATAGGCTCACAGTGTATTTATTCATTTTTCTTTTCTCCTTTTCATTTCTGCTGAATCATTTCAGGCTTATTTAGATTTTGGAACATCCAGATTTAGCTTCTTTTCTTTTTTTAACACTTTTTCTCGGTCACTTTGGTATACTTCCTCAGATCAGAACTGAAATTCTCAAAACTTCTTGTCCAAACTCCACACCATTTAGTGTCTTGTGCACATCACAAATCAATGCCTCATTGTTTTCAACAAACTACAAACGCTTTGACATGTTTATGCCAGTGATTATGCACAAGTGTCTGCTGTTTCATACACCATCAGTTGCTGATGTCTTATTGATACAATAAGGTTGACCCAATTACCATAGTCTGTCAATCATAGTTACTGTTCATTCCTATTAGACTTTTCAGTAAATGTGCCCTGGATTGGTGAATTTCTCTGTGGTGAATATTGAATTTCACCAGTGAAGGCAAATGTTTGATGTGTTAAGCTCAGCCAGTCCTCTAAATGACTCAGAGGAGCATCTCACGACCCTTTAGTATATTGACAGAGCACAACACAGTGTTTCAATGTTTGACTATGGATGAACAACAAAGAAATGAACAGCCAGCAAGGCGGCCTGGTGGAAGAGTTGGGAGGCAAACAGAGGAAGTGATAGACGAGTCCAAACAAACAGGTGCATTCCCGATGAAATAAGGGCCACAATTGTGCACCACGTTCTCAGTCTTGGCCTTGCAATGGCAGAGGCTGGTCAAACCGTGCAGCCAAATGTTGAGAGAACAACTGTCTCCTCAATCTTTGAAACATTTTGTAGACACAGCTGGTATGTAATCCAACAATGTGCACTGGACTCTAATACTGTATACTTACTCGAATGCTTCAAATGACAGTATGCCACTTGCATTTTGGAGTATACAGTAAATCTGTTTCATATGCATACATACTGTATATAAACTGTAAGACACAAACACACAGATACTCACATGCATAGATATACACAGTGTGTATTTATACTTCAATGTACATGCACAGTGGCATATCTCACTCCATCTTATGTTTTGCTTTGCTGTATTTTACCCCTATAGGACTGCAAGACCACCTCACAGGGATGGCAGAGGATCCCTCTTCGCATCTCAACAGGAGGATGTTATTTGCACCATGGTCATAGTTAATAATGCCATTAGATTAGGGGAGATACAGAGTGCCATTAGGGAAGACTTCATATCTTTTCATAAACATCCAATCTGTTAACATCTCAAATATCGACAGGGTGCGAAAAAGACACCACATGAGCATGAAACATCCCTACAGTGTGTACCCCTCGATAGAAATGGAGACACCGTGAAGGATCTCCGGTGCCAATATGTACAGGGACACCATCTGTGCGCATACAGGAACATGAAACATGTACACATTTGATGGAACTGTATCTTGTTAAAAATGAAAATACATGTCATTCATACAACTCTTTTATTTTTCTTCTGGGATAAAGTGTATAATGGAAGGAGAATCAGGTGAACCTCTTCTTAATTTCATACACCTGGACTGGGCTGGCTTCAACCTGGCTAAAGGCAGAAGGCCTGGACCAAATCTTATTGGCCACAGAGCTACTGTCAGGCCAGTGTGTGGCAGGCCAGCAAGGAGGGGACATCAATGTGTGTGCTGTTGTGTTCAGTGCATGGTGTGCTAAGTCTCATCACCATCACAGGGCCACACAACACACAGCATCTCCCAACCTTCTCAGACATCCTCTACAAGGATCTCATCTCTGATAATGAGAGGGGGTCTGATTCAAGATGATTTACCAAAGTATGTGTTAATTTGAGATTATGTGAGTTTCCATCAGGAAAGGTTTGCAACCAAGTGCAGGATGCTGCTGGAATTCCTCCCACTTTGTTCCCCATTCATTAACCCAACTGAGGAGTTCTGCTCAGCATGGAGGTGTGAGGTTTACATTCGCCAGTCACAGACTCAGATGACCCTGCTGGGTGCCATGGATGCACCATATGAGTACAACACAGCAGACACCTACAGAGGCTGGATTAGACATTTCAGAAGACTCTTCTCGCACTGCATTGCAAAGGAAGATATCCACTGTGGTGTGGATGAGAATCTGTGGCCCGACAGACATGGACGTCAAGAGGTGTAGAAGGACTGCGCTGTAATTCTCCAGACTGTGGCGTATGTATAGCTCTGCCTAAGGGGTGTTTTCTGGCAGGCAGTGTGGTGGTTAAGGCCTTGAACTTCAAACCCTGAGGTTGTGGTTTTGAATCCCACTACTGACACCACTGTGCAAACATGTGTAAGTAACATAAGAAATGGAACCAACTGTATTATAAATGTTGCAAGTCACCTTGGATAAAGGTATCCGCTAAATAAGTAAATTCTGTGTTTACACGCTAGTTTTGTATTTTATTGCTTTGTGCTGTATAGTGTTGTAAAGCAGTCTTGTCGTATTCTTTTCTGTATCACAAGAATATGCTCTGTCAACATTAAAGTACAAACAGTAAAAGCGTAAATGTGAGTCTTGTCCAATCTCCACAGACTGCCATGTGTAACTTTGTACTTTTGAAATTGAGATCTGCCATACATACACACAAGTGCAGCGTTGTGCATTTTCAGTCACTGCCATCAAAACCTCAGCCGCAGTTCACATCACAAAATCCTCACAGAGTCCACTGGTATGTTGACAACACAGCTGAGCATTGTGACTCTCTTGTTTGTAAAGGATGTCACAAGGACTTGTCATTCTAATGGCAGTGACATGAGCATTGACATAAATATTTACTTTAAGAGATAGACTAAGGATTATGAGCATGTTAATGGCTTTGCAGGTAATCCATTGTGTGGTGCTCTTTGTACAAATTGTTTTAAGAAATGCACTTAATGTTTTGTGAAGATTCAAAACATGTTTCAAAGTGACTGGGAAAACCTGTAACAATAAATAACGAAACCAATGTATTAGGGCATTATATATCACAGTTTAACACTAACCTCTCTTTACTTGTATTCTACACATTTAGGGTTCTATATAACCTAATACCCCGTTTGCTTTTGTACACTCTGCGGATGTAATAATAATAATAATAATAATAATAATAATAATAATATAATATTTAATAATAATAAAACATTTTATTTATTTGTAGGTGCCTTTCTAAACACTCAAGGATACCAAACAATAGAATAAACACAGATTATTAACAAAACTAAAATACAAAAATTTAAATCAGACAGAGCAATTGTAGTCAAAGAGAAAAAGTAGTCTTAAACAAATGAGTTTTAAGTTTAGATTTGAAAAGTGAAAATGATTTAATATTTCTAAGCTCAGATGGTAGTGAGTTCCAAAGCTGGAGAGCAGAGCAACTGAATGCTCTGCTCTTCATAGTGGTAAGACGGACAAAGGGGACAGTCAAGTGGATGGAGGAAGACAGTGACAATCCCATAATGACTCCTTCTCATAAGGTGTGTCTTCAAGTCTCAGTCCTTCCACTGTGTTTTCAAATCTAACATTTCTTTCCTGCTACATGCCAATCTATTCTATTTACGCACATTAAATTTCATCTGCCACATATGTCAATGTCAACTTTATTTATATAGCACATTCGAAACAACATAAGAATACTGAGGTCAAAGTGCTTCACAGTAACTGAATTAAAGAAAAACATACAATTAACATGAATAACATAAATAGAAATAAATTATATGAACTTAAATAAAATAAATAAATAGAAGTAATGTTACATAATCATAATGAGGAAACCATCAGTATTACTGAAAGTCATGGAATGCAAGTAAATAGAAATGAGATTTTATTCTTGTTTTGAACAGTTCAATTGTAGACGACTCCTTTATGTGATGAGGTAAAGAGTTCCACAGGCGAGGGGCAGCAGCTGCAAAGGCCCTGTCCCCTTTAGTTTTACACTTGGGACAAGGGACAACAAGAGACAACTGACCAGAAGATCTAAGCACTCTAGATGGCTGGTGTAAAACACACAATTCAGATAAATAGGCAGGAACAAGCCCATGTAAAGATTTAAAAACTAGCAACAAGATTTTAAAATCAATTTGAAAACTGTCAGGCAGCCAGTGTAAAGAAGCTAATATTGAAGAAACAGAGTCATAGTTTTTTGCCCTAACCAGAAAGCGAGTGGCAGCATTCTGGACCAACTGTAACCTGCATATCAGAGATTTGCTAATCCCAGAATACAGCGAGTTGCAGTAATCAAGGTGAGAAAAGATAAAAGCACGAGTAGTTTTCTCAAAATCCCTAGAAGATAAAAAAGGCTTGATCTTACCTAATAGACGAAGTTGGAAAAAGCAACTCTTGACTACAGAATTTACTTGTTTCTCAAAAGAGAGGTTACTATCAAAGGTAACACTAAGATTGCAGACTTGAGGTTTGCAGAAGACAGAGAAAAAGCCAAGAAGTACAAGACCAATTTGGCCTTTAGCTGATGGACCCACTATGAGCACCTCTGTTTTATTTTGATTTAGATCACGAAAGAAAGAAAGTTGTGCAGTTGATTTATTGCAGAGTTGCAGATGGGAGTATAAACCTGAGTAACATCAGTATAGCAGTGAAAAGAAATGTGAAATTTCCTAAAAAAAACCCTGTGACCCTTTAGTTAGGATATAGCGGGTTGGATAATGGATGGATGAATGGATAGCTCCAATAGGATGAAGGTATACAGTGATCCCCTGCTATATCGCGCTTCGACTTTCGCGGCTTCACTCCATCACGGATTTTAAATGTAAGCATATCTAAATATATATCACAGATTTTTCGCTGGTTCACAGATTTCTGCGGACAATGGGTCTTTTAATTTATGGTACATGCTTCCTCAGTTTGTTTGCCCAGTTGATTTCATACAAGCTTAGAAGCTACCCAATCAGAGCATGTAATACATATTAACTAAAACTCCTCAATGATATAAGATATGCTTCCCGCGCGGTGCTCGATTGTTTGCTTGTCTCGTTCTCTCTCACCCTCTCTGACATTCTCTGTGCCTGACGGAGGGGGTGTGAGCAGAGGGGCTGTTTGCTTAGAAGATATGGACGCTGTATAGAGAATAAGATAGAACCCAAAGTGGATCCCTGAGGAACACCACATTTAATAGGATCAGTAGACGAAGAAGAGGAATTTAAAGTCACTGAAAAGTGTCAGTAGACGAAGAAGAGGAATTTAAAGTCACTTAAAAGTGTCTACCAGTTAAATATGACCTGAACCAGTAAAGAGCAGCCCCTTTAAGCCCAACAAGATGTTCAAGCCGCATCAGCAATATTTCATGGTCAATAATGTCAAAGGCAGCGGACAGGTCAAGGAGGAGAAGGACTGCAGCACCACCTGAGTCAGAAATAATAGAGATGTAATTGAACACTTTAAGGAGGGCCGTCTCAACACCATGATAACGCCTAAAGCCAGATTGGTAGATCTCAAATAAATTATTGGAGTTAAGGTGATCAACCAATTGATTATAAATAATTCTTTCTAATATTTTAGCCAGAAATGGCAATTGGGAAATCGGGCAAAAATTGGCTAACACTCCAAGATCTAATTCTGCCTTTTTTTAGACAGGGACGTACAGCAGCATGTTTAAAAAATGAGGGCACATCCCTCGCACTTATAGAATCATTGATAATCGCTAGTAAAGATGGGCTGAAAACATCAAAGACTTCCACTACGAGGCGTGGTGGTACAATATCAAGAGGACTGAGAGCTGCTTTAAGGGTGTCAATAGTTTTTTTTAGCTGTGAAAGTGAGACAAGATCAAAAGATTCGAATACAATACCATGATTGACAGTAAGAAGTTCATAGTCAATTGGAACAATACCACAGCGAATTTGATCAATTTTACTGACAAAGAATGAAAGAAATTGCTCACATGAAAGAACAGTACTATACTTTTCCCTCCTTAGTGATATTAAATAAGTAATAGCAGCTGATTCTGGTTTAATTCCTATTCTCATCCTCCTTGATCTGAGTGCAGCCTTTAACACTATTTGTCGCACTACTCTTCTCAATAGATTATCTTCGATTGGCATTACCCACACTCCACTAGATTGGTTCAGATCCTACCTCTCAGGTCTCACTCAGTTTGTTCAGCTTAAAACTTTCACATCCCAACCCACCGCTGTTACTTCAGGTAGTCTCTGTCCTGGGCCCCTCCTTTTTATTATTTACCTCCTTCCCCTTAGAAATATCTTTCGTAAATATAACATTAGATTCCACTGTTATGCTGGTGACACCCAGCTCTATCTAACCAGCAAACTTACTGCTTTCTTTCCACCCTCCTCTCTTATTGATTGCATAACAGAAATCAAATCCTGGTTTTCTTCAATTTTTCTTAAATTACATAGTGACAAAACTGAGGTTCTCCTCATTGGTACAAAATCAACATCATCCAAAACTGATTATTTCTCATTTGTTATTGATAATTCCTCTGTCTCCCCTTCCCCACAGGTTAAGAGTCTGGGTGTCATCCTTGACAGTACTTTATCCTTTCAGTCCCACATCAATAACATCTTCCGGTCTGGATATTTCCACCTGTGTAACATTAATCGTATTCGTCCCTCCCTCACTCCCCACACCACTGCTATCCTTGTTCATAGCCTTGTCACTTCTCGTTTGGATTATTGCAATTCCCTTTTCTTTGGTCTTTCTCGCAAATCCCTTTATAAGCTTCAACTGGTCCAGAATTCAGCTGCCCACCTCATTACTAGAACCCCCTCTATTCACCATATCACTCCCGTTTTGCAGCATCTTCATTGGCTTCCATTTCATTTTTGAATTCAGTTCAAACTTCTCCTACTAACTTTTAAGGTTATCCACAACCTTGACCCTCCATATCTGTTGCCATTCCCTCCTGTACCCTTAGATCCTCATCCTCCATCAACTTGACTGTCCCCTTTGTCCGTCTTACCTCCATGGGGAGCACAGCATTCAGTTGCTTTGCTCCCAAGCTTTGGAACTCACTACCACCTGAGCTTAGAAATATTGAACCACTTTCACTTTTCAAATCTAAACTTAAAACTAATTTGTTTAAGACTGCTTTTTCTCTTTGATTAAAATTTGCTCAGTCTGATTTAAATTTTTGTATTTTAGTTTTGTTTATAATCTGTGTTTTATCTATTGCTCTTTGTCCTTGAGTGTTTAAAAAGGTGCCTACAAATAAATAAAATGTATTATTATTATTAAGTAGAGCACCTACCTGGAGCTCATCAAAGACACCACCCCACTACTAAGGTCCATCAACCTGGCTATCGGAGCACCTCAGGTAGGATCCTGGCTTTGGATTGACTCAACGAGGAGGAGAAAATGAAGCAAATGGAGTTCCACTGAACCCACGGCAGGTAGTGAGAGGCAGGACGAATGCACAGGCGCAGGACATGGAAGACGGGTGTGTATGGAGCTACAGAGGATCAGAGTGGAGTTGAGGAGCAGCCCAGAAATGAGTTTGAAGTTGACTACAAAGGACCTGATGGTCCTTTTAAGGACCAACGTAAGTGGTGTTTTGAGTCCAAGGTCCTTTTCTCTGTCTCTTTCACCCCTGGTCATTCCAATATCTTTCCAGTAAACAACTCAATGGTAAAATTACAATAACTGATAGGCGTATATTTCATATTTTAAATGATATTAATATGTGTACCATGCATATGAAGAAGACATTTTTACTAATTATTATCTTGCAGTAAGGAGACCTGGGTTCACACTTTATCTCTGCGTCCATGTTGATTTCTTCCAGGTGTTCTGTTTTCCTCCCACAGTCCACAGACATGCTGGTTACGTGGATTGGCAACACTAAACTGGCCCATAGTAGGTGTCTGTGAGTTTGTGAGTTCACTCCCCTGCGATGGACTGGCGCCCTCTTCAGGTGTTTTCTGGCCTTGCACTCTATGCCTGCTGGGATAATCTTAAGATTAAGTGGTTTTAGACAGTGGTATGGGATTACCAAGGAATTTACCTTACCTCAACTATTTAAACATTTTTAACATTTCCCTCCCCTGCAATGTTGTCTGTGTGCTTCCATAACTTCGGCAGAGATGCGTTTTTCAGACTCGTCAAGTTCCATTCTCCAAAGGGTGAGTTCATGACTTATCAAATTGAGATCTAGATGATGAAATCTAACTTGATTTTGACTTTTCTTACCATTAAGGTTGAAATGGTGCCACAAATTCAAAGTATTTCTGGTTAACTCAAGATGGACACAATCGAGTGATGGAGTCCTGAAAAATGATGGAGGAGAACATCAATGATGGCTGAGGAAGATACAGAGGAGGATGTGACATCAACAGAGGGAGAGTTGGTGACTTGGACTGTGGAGCTGAAGAGATGTATAGTGTGTTACATAGTAAGGCATGAGTCACAGACTGTCCTGATTTTGTGGACTTTTATAAAATAGAAGACAAATAATGAAGGAGCTGAAAAAGACGAGGGAGGTTTATGAATGTCACACATCTGTATTAACACAAAAGGGATAACATGAAATGCTGTATGGAAATCTACAGCACACTGGTGAACAATAAAAAGGACATTGAGGTTCTGAAGCTGTGCTTTACATAATGAAATGTTATTATTCAAATGATCCAAATTAAAAACTTCTTTGGAGTTGTCCTATTTGATTATAAATTAGTTAATCGATCTCAGGATTAAAGCAATTCAGTATCCAGCGAGTGACGTGACACACACCTGGCAGCAAATGAAGACCAAACAAGAACAGACCTCATACATTAATAGACAAACATTTATTGTGTCTTCAGCAAACACCAAGAAAGGCGCAGCTTCTGCCACTGCTGGAAGACCCCCATCTCGGTGCTCCCCTTTAATAACCTTAGGACTGCTGAAGTCAAAGCCCAATGTACAATCTGAGCTCCTCACCCACTTGGGCTGAGCTCACCATGGCTGATCCTAACTTTATAAATTCAGCATTCATCAGGACAAGTGCCAGACCATAACTGACTGTTTTCTTAAGGTGTTTCACTGTCAGATACAAAATAAAACAAATATTCATTAATATGATCTTACAAATAATAAATAGAACAATATGAACAATTAAAAAGAAAAATACAGAGTTTGAATGGAATTAATGCTTGAGCTGTGCAATGCAGTCCGCTTATTATTCACATGCGCTGTGATCTTCATGTGTTTATTATTAGATGATTGTTGGAGAACGTAGCAGAACTGGTCAACACGAAAGTTGAAATGTGTTTTAGTTATCTTGCTTTCTTTTTCTTATGGTTGTAAAATCATTAATGGCATTTTCTGGATGGTACGTGCAGTATAAACTGTAAGTTGTTAATCTTTTCATTTTCTTAAACTTCTGACCTCTGCAACAGCGGCGAGTTTTAAATCCTGAAAGAGGAAAATGTTGGCAGCTGCAGAAGACGGGCCTCCAATGGAACAAAAACCGTCCCTTTGTCAGAAGGAACTTTTATAGACAACTGAGAAAAGTCAAAGCTTCAAGAAGCAAAATGGTAGTTTAACTGCAAGACGCTTGACCTTGCCATGTGCTGACATGGCCTGTCAGATGACATTAACCCCTACTTAAGAAACATAATCTTGACCCCTCTGCCTTTGAAAATTTTAGACCCATCTCTAACCTGCCTTTCTTAAGTAAAGTTCTGGAGAAGGCAGTCATTATGCAGTTAAATGACCACCTCAATAAACATGCTATTCTTGCTTCCGTTAGGTCAGATTATCTCAGGGCACAACTTGAGCTACCACAGCTATGCTGATGACACACAGCTGTACTTATCAATAGCACCTGATGACCCCGATTCTCTTGATTCACTAACACAATGTCTGACTTGTATCTCAGAATGGATGAATAGTAACTTTCTCAAGTTAAATAAAGAGAAAACTGAAATCTTAGTGATTGGCAATAATGGATACAATGAGGATATTAGAAATAAACTGGATACATTAGGATTAAAAGTCAAGACGGAGGTAAAAAGCTTAGGGGTGATTGTTGACTGTAATCTGAATTTTAAATCGCATATTAATCAGACCACTAGGACAGCATTTTTCACTTAAGAAGCAGCAAAAGTTAGACCTCTTATATCATTGAAAGATGCTGAGAAATTAATTCACACTTTTGTTTTCAGTCGACTAGATTACTGTAACGCACTCCTCTCAGGACTACCCAAAAAAGACATAAATCGTTTGCAACAAGTGCAGAATGCAGCTGCTAGAATCCTAACTGGGAAAAGAAAATCCAAACACATTACTCCAGTTTTAATGTCACTACACTGGTTACCTTTGTCATTCAGAATTGACTTTAAAATTCTGCTTATGATTTACAAAGCCTTAAATAATCGCACTCCATCTTATATATCAGAATGCCTGACACGTTATATTCCAAATCGTAACCTCAGATCTTCAAATGAGTGTCTCCTTATAATTCCAAAAGCTAAACTTAAAAGAAGTGGTGAGGCGGCCTTCTGCTGCTATGCACCTAAAATCTGGAATAGCCTGCCAATAGGAATTCACCAGGCTAATACAGTAGAGCACTTTAAAACACTGCTGAAAACACATTACTTTAACATGGCCTTTTTATAACTTCAATTTAACTTAATCCTGATACTCTGTATGTTCAGTTCATCATAATAACTATTCATGGTGGCTCTAAAATCGGTACTGACCCCTACTCTCTCTTCTGTTTCTTTTTCTGATTTCTTTGTGGTGGCGGCCTCCGCCACCTCCACCTACTCAAAGCTTCATGATGCTCCAACAACGATGGATGGATTAAAAGCCAGAAGTCTACGTGACCATCATCTTCAAGTCCTTCCGTGTGAACACTAAATCCAAAGAGGACTGTTTCATTTATGTGAGGTAGAATGCCCAGAGGGGACTGGGCAGTCTAATGGTCTGGACCCCCTACAGATTTTTTTTTTTCCAGCCGTCTGGAGTTTTTTTTTGCTTTTTCTGTCCACCCTGGCCATTGGACCTTACTCTTATTTGATGTTAATTAATGTTGACTTATTTTATTTTCTTGCTGTGTCTTTTATTTTTCTATTCTTCATTATGTAAAGCACTTTAAGCTACTGTTTGTATGAAAATGTGATATATAAATAAATGTTGTTGTTGTTGTTGTATTGGACAAAGAGGGGCTCGGGGTGTTCAACTTGGCCTCAACAAGCTTTACAAACAGTCAGAAGCTTCAAGGAGAAGCAGAATGAAGGACAAGCGAGCAGCAGAAGGTGCATATCGTGAGACGTTTGAGACATTTGAGCCCAGAATTCCAACACACTTTGGTTCGTCCAGCATTGGCCATGACAGCTGATGAAACCTCCAGGCTTTGTGGGGATTTGTCACGTCCATTTGCTTCTTCTTCTGCTTTTGGCACATATAAGCATATCATGAATGTTACGTCTATAATGAGTGAGTTACAGATTGTACCTGCTCTGCTTCCTTGCATTAGTATTTCTTCTGTCCTGCTGCCTGGATTGTGTATGAAAAGAGGAGATGTCCTCTAATAGGGCAAGTGAACAACAGTAGCAGATCATTCTGGGAGAAGAGCGGGCCGTAGTCCTGGTGCAAGTGCTTTGAGGTGTGGGCTTTGTCTCCTCTCAGATAAGGTGTGTGTCAGGATAAGAAAATAAGAGCTGGGGTGGAGGAATGGCCTTCAGTCATTGACAGAGGAGTTGAATTCAAAGAAACATGAAGGCCATGCTGCATCTGAACAGCCATTGGATAAGAATAGGACCAGTGGACAAACTGAGGGTGATCTTGTCTAGAGGAGTGCGGTGCCTCAACACTACAGTATGGTGGGGAAACAACCAGGCCGGTGGGCTGACCAGTGCAATGTGTTACCTTCACACATCAAACACAGGAAAATGACAAGAGTTGTATGGCACGGAGGCAATGTGTTCCCTCTGTGGAAGTGAAGAACACTTTGTGCCCCTTGAATGTGATGCCAGTCTATACTAGTATGGACTGGTTGAAGTCACAGTTACACCATGGGTGAATAAACAGGATAGGTGACCTAGTTGACCATCAGACGTGTGATGACTGCTACCAAAGGGTGGTTAGTGAGGAGAGCTCTACACACACTTGTACTCACACAGCGAAAGGAGACTGTCATTGGCACTTGTTAAATGTCACCTTCCAAATTATGGAAGTAAACAGTCAAGCTTCACGTGTTTTGATGAATGGTTTGGTGCAGCGGTCAGGTAAACTGATAAACAGTGAACTAGGGGTATGTCACAGAAATCATACAGGCCAGCTAAAAACACGTCAGCATTGAGAGTAGCCCTGGACAGACTGAGTGGGACGGGTGGACTTGCCTCACTTTAAACCTCCAGACATGATGAAGAGTCTAGAAACGTAACAAGACAAAGAAGCTAAACAGAGTGGTGCTTTACTTCATGTTTTTTAATCTGTGGGACACAATAAGAATCGCTCATCAGCCTCTGCTTTGATAACGTTTGGACTTACAGCAAAAGTAAATGTGAAGCAGATGTGAAGTGCTTTATTTGAGGGGCTGAAAGGATTTTACTCTGCTGGGCCCTTGAGGAAGGCCCTTAACCTGCAATTGTTCCAGGGGTGCCGCACAATGGCTGTCCCCAAGGGGTGTGCGAAAACTAACAAATTCCTAATAAAATAAATTGTTTAAGGTGATAATAAAGAACAGGACGCCTGTCAATGTGTGTCATCCATCACGATGGCCAGTAGCAAACTCCAATCAGTTAAGTCTAGACACATTCCTTAGTAAATTGACCGACAGTGACTCTGACATGTCCCCTTTCTTTGACGTCACTCATTTGTGTCTTAATGTCATTTGTCACATCTCCTCCTCTCCTTCCTTATCCGTCTTACCTGAGGAGTTTGTCATCAGTGATGTGATGCTCCTCTTCATCCCTCATATTTAGCCGTGACTCCATAATTCCTACAATATCCTCATCTCAAGATGATTCAGTTGTTTCTGTTCCATGCTTTTTCTTTCTAACACTCCTCATATTAAGACGTGGGGACTGTGATGTAAAGAATGTGATAATTTTGGACAGCTGTTTACATGTCAGCTCCTACAATGTTTGGTCCATTTTATATTGATGTGGAGCATCTTATTGATGAAGGAATTGGCTTAGAAAATGAAAACCTCTTGTTCAGACTGGGCCTTCATCAACAGCTTTTTAAATTCTGATCTTGCAGATTTTTTTTTTGCTCGGTGTTGAAAGACTCCCACAAGTCACTCATTTAGTTTTTGCATTTTGTTTGTTTTAAAATTCCTCAAAGTGTTTTCCAGTCAGGCAAACACCCTGGTGTTTAATCTCACAAGTTGATGAATTTGGTTAAATGGTGTGTTTAACTTAATTGAAAGTTTTATTGCCATCCATCATGCATTTGCATTATAGCCGGGGGCTTCTTTCAGCTCTGTGAGTCAGCACGCAATGAAGAGTAATACACAAAACTAAACTCATCTGAAGTAAACTGAATTGTTTCCACCATTAGCTGGGGTCTTCACCTGCCCTCACTAACCATCAGTCAGCTGTTTGGGTGATGTGGGAAACTCTTACTCCTGGTAGGTCACACACCACTGTTTGCTGCATTTGTGAGGGCTGTTGGTCTGAGAAACAAATGGTTTAGGCGTTCATTAATTTCAGTTTTAATCAACTTAAAGGATCTAAAAGAGGGAGAGTTTATGAAACATGTGATGACCTGAGTGAGTCCTCTTGACATGGTTAATGACACGGGAAGTCTGCAACAGATGGAAAAGCACAGCTAATTATTTCTCATAGCAGACTTCACAACCCACTGTCATTTATTTTTGGAGTGGACCATTGCTGGCCCAAAAACAGAAAACAGGAGAATGTGATCGCATGTTCAATTATGGCTTTTGTTGTGGATGGCCAGGACCCTTGCCCAGCTGGGAGACAATTATAGTGGAAGGTCTGGGGAAAGGAGCAGACTCAGGACACCGAAAGGGGTCGCTAGGTGAGGACCCCCATGGATGGCTGTGGTGCCACAGACTCCTACAGGGCTTCAGGGGAGTTGGAATTTCTGATTGGACTGTTGGTTTCAAGGGCTTCCACCAGGGGTTGCTTCAGAGGTTGCAGAGCAAAACTTTGTTAGTTTTCCACCTTATGCTTCCTTATTGAGAAGCCAGAAGTACTCCCAGGTACCTGAAGTTGGGAGGAGGTGGACAGAGCAAGAGGTGTGGAGGTGATGTTAAAGAAAGAAAGAAAGAAAGAAAGAAAGAAAGAAAGAAAGAAAGAAAGAATGTGTACTTATTGTGGTGCTGTTTGTACTGTGCTGCAGAGAGCAATGAATGGGAAGTGTTTCCCCTCATAAGAAACATGAGGCAAGTGGCAAATCTTGTGCCCGCTCTCTGCTTGTGTCAGGTTTGGGTGACTAGAGTGTACTCTGCAGGCCACAGTTCATAGAACAGTACTAGGATGGGCTGGGAAACATTGAATATCTTAGGTTGATGTAAAAAGTTACCACCATTGCTGAGTCTTCTTAGTGATAAACACTGTGTTAATATTCCAGCTGAGAGTTGTGCCCAAGAATTTTTAGGACTCCACCATTCTGATTACAGAGTCATTCATTTCTGGTGGGAGAGGTTTGTAACTGCTGTTTAGGAAAGTTGATCGCCATTTCCAATGTCTTGGTGTTACTGAGCAGCGAATTATTGGTGGCACACCAAGACACAAGACGAGTTCTCTCCTGTCAGTAAGCTGTTTCATTACCACTAGTAAGTAGACCAATAATGGTGGCGTCATCAGCGAACTTGATGATTTCTACTGAAGGGTCAGAGGACCTCCAGTCAATGGTATATAAGAAATAGAGAGGGGGAAAGTGCACAGCCTTGGGGGTCACCTGTGCTGATATGGTGGCAGTCTGGGGTGGGGCAAGGAGCCCATTTCTGATTTGTCAGATAACTAGAAATTCATTAACAGATGGAAGCATTCAGTCCAGCATCTAGATATTTAGTTAACAATAAACAATGGTGTGAAATGCTGATCTGAAGTCCACAGCCATATCCTGGCCTAAGTTCCTTCACAGTCCAGATGCTCCAAACACAAAGTGAAGGTCCATGTCAATGACATCGTCCACAGGTCTATTTGCTCGATATGCAAACTGAGAGGATGACGTTGAGGAGCAGTAACAGACTTCAGATGGGTTACAACAAGCCGTTCAGATCCTTTCATTACAAGTCATGTAAGAGCAATAGGCCTGTAATCGCTGAGTCAGCTTAATTTATCATTTTTGGTAACTGGAATGATAACAGAAGATCTAAAGCAATCAAGACAAGCACACTGTATAAGATAACAGTTAGAGATGTCAGGAAGGAGAGCAGTGAGCTGACTTGAATGTTTGATGGTTGCAGGTTACACTGAATTAGGAGCAGCAGACTTGGTGCAGTTCAGTCTCGCTAACGCTAACCAGACATCGCATTTCTTGACAGAAGAAGAGGATGTGAGGTGAGACTCCAATGAAGAAGTGACGGGTGTCAAAGCCTCTTCAGGATGGGAAGAGCAAAGGGAGCACCTTGTTGGTAAAAAGTGCTTTTAAACCTGTGAAGCTTGTCAGGAAGAAAGGAATCTGAGTGAGTCGAGGGAGACGACTATGAGTAGGAGGAACTGATTGGGGGCTCCGCCATACAGAGGAGTGATTGTGTGCTGAAAACTGAAGCTCTCGTTTACTTTGTGTTTCCATTTAGCACAACTTATTGCGCTCTTAAGCCGATTCAAGGCCTGTGTGTTGGCGTCCTTATCTCCAGTTTTACAGTATGTGATGTTTCTTTTGCTTCGTGACAAATCTTTAGTTCTTTGGTGAACAGCGACTTTCCATTCTAAATCACAATAGTTTGTCTAGGAGTGCAAACGTCTTCACAGAAGCTGATGTAAGATGTGACAGGGTCAGTCAGTACCTGACTGTTTTCACAAGCGTTTTTAAAAGCATCCTAATCAGTGCAAATCAAGCAATCTTGTACTGTTTCAGTTGTCTGAGCAGACCAAGACTGTACAGGTTTTCTTACTGGTTTAGCTGGTTTCAACCTTTGCTTATAATTCGATACCAACTGTAGAATTACAAGGTCAAAATTACCCAGCAGTACACAAAGAAAAGCCAGTCATGCGTCCTCTACAGTGCGGTAGCAGTGGTCCAAAGTCCTGTCATCTCAGGTTGGGCACTTCACTGGCTGTGTGTATCTGTGAAGCTCAATGGTTAACTTTGTGTGATTAAAGTCACCCGTCACTATAATCAGGCAGGTCAGGTGACTCTTCTCCAAACTTGTGTTGTAATCTGACAACCTCTGCTATGCTTCATTGACATTCAGCTCAGGATTCTCTGGTGAATACAATGGCTTATACTTCACAGCAAGTCATTAAAGATTTCTGGAGCAGCACTTTGACAAGACTGAAATGTCACTGCAGCAGTTTGTATTAATACAGGAACAGACACCATCACCTTCAGACTTGATGCAAAGACCTGCATCTCTGACTGCTCTGGGAAATGGGAACCCTGAGTCAGGAACAGATGCATCAAGACACACTTCCACAATACAATTCAATGAAGAGAGAAAATAATCTTCACTTGTTGTAAGAAGAAGAAGAAGATGAAGTTCATTCACCTTGTTCGTCAGTGATCTGAAATGAGATACAATGAGACCAGGAAGAGACCCTGAGATCCTGTGGTGCTCCCCCCAAAGTTTCATGGTGTTTGTTACCTGACCAAGAACCCCTTTTTCCAGTTGGAGGGTCAACAGGTAGTAATTCTGCATGTATGTGTTCTTGTTCATTTTGAGCCGATTAAAGTCCAATAATAACAGTCAGAAGATTGTAGCAGTGCTACTGTGGGAAGATCTTCATTTCCCAGCAGCCCATGGGGGATTACCTGCATGGGATGACTGAACCAGAAGTAGGGGCTGCTGGGGACAAAAGAGGCCAGCGGGAAAGTTGTAAAGGGCGGCCTGATGGAGCAACAAGAGATCTGTGTTTTTGTATATCCTGTCCAACATGTTGTCTAAATAGTCAGTTGTTCACTCTTGATCGTTTCCCATTGGGATGAATGGACTGTCTCGAGCCTGCCTGTCATTTTATAGTGGCAGATTAATCGTCGTGTGTCTTCAAAGGGAGCACACCTGGAAATCTCATCCCCCGCTGCTCAGCAGTACCAGTAGGACTGTTCTTTCGATTTTCATCTTCACACCAAATCATTTCACCTGCTTAATGCTGTATTGGACTGTTTAAGGATGTTGTTGTGAGTGTTTATTGTTGTTGTTCATTGTTATGTTACAACTGTATTGCCATAGGGGAAAAGGGAAGGTTTGTCTGATTATTGTTGTTGTGTATTGGGTTGTCATTTACTATATTAGTTATTCATTCATTGCTTTTGTGTCTCTGCTTTTGAGTACGTGTGGGTCATGCCAAGGCTGGATGCGCCCTGGACACACTGTTCCTCCTGAATCCGAGGTTCGACTATCCGACGGACCCTCCTCTCAGAACCCCCGAATAGACTTTTCCAGGGAGGCTGAGGAGTGTGATCCCTCTATAGTTGGAACACACCCTCCAGTCCCCCTTTTAAAAGAGGAGGATCACCACCCCGGTCTGCCAATCCAGAGGCACTGTCCCCGATGTCAAAGTCAAAGTCAAAGTCAAAGTGAACTTTATTGTCATCTCAACCATATACAAGTATACAGATAGACGAAATTGTGAAGCTCAGGGTCCACAGTGTAACAACATGATGTGCAAATAGTAAATTAAAAATAGAATAAAAATTTTAAAATTTATAATTAAAACACAAACAAACAAGACAAGACATTGTGCAAAGATAGGACAAACAAGTAGCAGCAATATTGATGTGTAAGATATGTAATATAATAAGTAAATAAATAATAAATAATAGATATAGATAATACAGAAATTATCAGTGTATGATAATAGTTGTTTAAGACGTGTGTAAACAAGACAGGTCAGAATGTTTCATAAATCCTTAGAGGTCAGTATGAGATTTTCAGTTCTTTGCAGGATAGTGGTTTTCATGTATAAAAGTTCTGTTTTGTAGAGGAGGTTGAGGCCGTGTGGAAGGTCCCAGGGGGCAGCCTGGTGTTAAGGAGTCTAACAGCTTGGGGTAAAACTCTCCTGCAGCCTGCAGATTTGGCTTTGATGCTGCAATATCTTCTCTTGGATGGCAGAAGTGTGAAAAGTCCATGTGAGGGGTGTAAGGGGTCCTGCACAATGCTGCAGGCCTTGGACACAGCGTTTGTAAAATATGTCTTGTAGTGAAGGGAGAGGCACCCCAATAATGTTCTCTGCTGTCTTCACTATCCTTTGCAGGCGCTTGCGGTCGGATATGTTGCAGTTGCCATACCAGACAGTGATGCAGCTGGTCAGGACACTCTCTATGATGCCTCTGTAGAACATGGTGAGGATGGAAGGGGGAAGACGTGCTTGATTCAGCCGCCTCAGGAAGTGTAGTCTCTGCTGGGCTTTCTTGATTAGTGATGAGGTGTTATGTGTCCACGTAAGTTCCTCAGTTAAGTGCACACCGAGGAACTTGGTACTCCTAACAATCTCCACATCTAAACCGTTGATGCTGAGCGGGATGTGGGCAGGACGTGATTTTCTGAAGTCCACGATTATCTCTTTTGTTTGTCGACATTGAGAGATAGATTGTTGTCTTCACACCATGCGGACAGCCATTTCACCTCATCTCTGTATGCTCTTTCATCATCCCTGCTTATCAGTCCCAGCACCGTCGTATCATCCGCAAACTTGATGATGTGATTGGTGTTGTGCGTGGCTGTGCAGTCGTGAGTCAGCAGGGTGAAGAGCAGTGGACTAAGCACACAGCCCTGCGGTGCTCCAGTGCTCAGTGTGATGATGCTGGAAGTGTTGTGGCCCATCCGAACTGACTGGGGCCTCTCTGTCAAGAAGTCCAGGATCCAATTGCAGAGGGTGGTGTTTAGGCCCAACCTGCTCAGTTTTACAACCAGCTTTGGAGGGATGATTGTGTTGAAGGCAGAGCTAAAGTCTATGAATAGCATCCTGACATATGTGTCTTTTTTATCCAGATGTGTCAGGGAGATGTGAAGGGCAGAGCATATGGCATCCTCAGTTGACCTGTTTGAGCGGTATGCAAACTGAAGAGGGTCAAGGGAGGCAGGGAGATTAGTCTTTATGTGTGACATGACTAACCTTTCGAAGCACTTCATTATGATTGGTGTGAGTGCAACTGGTCGGTAGTCATTCAGGCATGTCACTGATGACTTCTTTGGCACTGGTATGATGGTGGTCGACTTGAAGCATGTTGGGACTGACGACTGGCTCAGAGATGTGTTGAAGATGTCTGTGAGGACACCAGCCAGTTGACTTGCACATTCTTTGAGCACAAGACCAGGTATGTTGTCAGGTCCTGCAGCCTTCCTTGGATTGACTCTGGATAGAGTCCTCCTCACATCTGTTATGGAGAGACAGAGTGCTTGGTCAGTGGAGGGAGGTGTTGCTTTTCTCGCAGGCTCTTTGTTCTGTGCCTCAAACCGTGCAAAGAAGTTGTTCAGCTCATCTGGAAGGGAGGCATCACCATCACTGCTGTGTGGATTGGGCTTGTAGTTTGTAATTGCCTGAACACCCTGCCACATACGACGTGTGTCTCTGGTGCTGCTGAATTGTTTGTTGATCTTCTGCGCGTATGCCCACTTAGCTCTCCTTATAGCACGAGACAGGTTGGCTCTGGTCACCCTAAGGGCGGCCTTGTCTCCAGATCTGAAGGCTGCATTTCTGATCTTGAGCAGCTTGTGCACTTCTCTTGTCATCCAGGGCTTTTGGTTGGCTCTAGTGGTAACATCCTTGGTAACAGTAACATCCTCTATGCATTTGGAGATGTAGCCAGTCACAGAGTCTGTGTACTCCTCCAGATTGATGGAGTCACCATCCATAGCAGCCTCTCTGAAAATGTCCCAGTCTGTCAATTCGAAGCAGTCTTGGAGAGCTGAAACCGCACCAACCTGCCACACTCTGATGCTCTTGCGGGCTGGTTTAGTGCGCTTCAGCAGGGACTTGTATGCAGGAACCATAAAACGCTGATATGATCTGAACAGCCCAGGTGAGGGTGGGGTAGTGCCTTGTAGGCGTCAGGAGCGCGTGTAAACATTGTCCAGACAGCTTCCCCCTCTAGTTGCAAAGTTCACATTCTGGGAGAATTTTGGGAGAAATGACTTCAAGTTGGCATGATTGAAGTCTCCAGCAATAATGAAAAATGCCTCGCGCGCGTTTGCAGTTTGCTGATGATCTCGTAGAGTTCCGCTAGCGCCTGGTTAGCATTTGCGCTAGGCGGGAGGTAGACCGCCACCACCATCACGCAACTGTATTCCCTCGGCAGGTAGAAAGGCCGACACCTTACTGATAAAACCTCTATCAGCGGGAACAGTGTCGCGAACTGAGGCAGCGTTCAGTACACCACTCTCTGTTCACATAAACACACAGTCCGCCTCGCTGGTCTTACCGACAAAGAGGCGTCTCTGTCCGCCGGAAGATGGTCAGTCCGTCTAGCTGGATTGCCGAGTCTGCAATGTTTTCCTGGAGCCATGTCTCAGTGAAAATAAAGATGCAGCAGTCTCTCATTTCCCACTGCTTGGCCCGCTGCAGCTTTATATAATCCAGCTTGTTGTCCAGCGATCGGACGTTCGCAAGCAGAATAGACGGTATCGCAGGTCTGGTGGGGTTAGTTTTTAGCCTTGTGCGAACACCGCCGCGTTTACCTCGTTTCTGTTTCCGATCTCTGAGCTTGCGTTTTCGCCAACTCAGCCTCTCAGGCTGCCGAAGTAAGCAAAGGCTGCGGAGCGTCTCAGTCACCTCACTGGGTATTTCGGCGCAGTTTCTTTGGAAATCTAGCAGGATTTGCCGCTCGTAAATGTATGTCTGCGTACTACTATCACTTAAATCTACTTTTCTACTTATACTAGTTAACAAAGACGAACAAAGATTAACACTAAACACTGCGGACTCGGGAGCTCTGTAAGCCGCAGCCTGCACGGGCGCCGCCATACTTCCATATACTCAACCAAGACAGTCCTACAACATCCAGAGCCTTAAGGAACTATGAGCGTATCTCATCCACCACCGGGGCCCTGCCACCAAGGAGTTTTTTGACCACCTCGGTGACTTCAGTCCCAGAGATGGGAGAGCCCACCTCAGTCCCCAGGCTCTGCTTCCTCATTGGAAGGCATGTTAGTGGGATTGAGGAGGTCTTCGAAGTACTCCCCCCACCGACCCACAACGTCCCGAGTCGAGTTCAGCAGCACACCATCCCCACCATATACAGTGTTGACACTGCACTGCTTCTCCTTCCTGAGACGCCGGACGGTGGACCAGAATCTCCTCGAAGCCGTCCGAAAGTCGTTCTCCATGGCCTCTCCAAACTCCTCCCATGCCCGAGTTTTTGCCTCAGCAACAACCGGCCGCATTCGCTTGGCCTGCCGGTACCTATCAGCTGCCTCCAGAGACCCACAGGACAAAAAGGTCCTATAGGACTCCTTCTTCAGCTTGACGGCATCCCTCACCGCCGGTGTCCACCAACGGGTTTGGGGATTGCCGCCGCGACAGGCACCGACCACCTTACGGCCACAGCTCCGGTCAGCCGCCTCAACAATAGAGGCATGGAACATGGCCCATTCGGACTCAATGTCCCCACCTCCCTCGGGACGTGGTCGAAGTTCTGCCGAGGTGGGAGTTGAAGCTACTTCTGACAGGGGACTCTGCCAGCCGTTCCCAGCAGACCCTCACAACACGTTTGGGCCTACCAGGTCTGACCGGCATCTTCCCACACCATCGAAGCCAACTCACCACCAGGTGGTGATCAGTTGACAGCTCCGCCCCTCTCTTCACCCGAGTGTCCAAGACATATGGCCGCAAGTCCGAAGACATGGCCACAAAGTCGATCATCGACCTGAGGCCTAGGGTGTCCTGGTGCCAAGTGCACATATGAACACCCTTATGCTTGAACATGGTGTTCGTTATGGACAATCCGTGGCGAGCACAGAAGTCCAATAACAAAACACCGCTCGGGTTCAGATCGGGGGCGCCATTCCTCCAAATCACGCCCTTCCAGGTCTCACTGTCATTGCCCACGTGGGCATTGAAGTCTCCCAGCAAAACGAGGGAATCCCAGAAGGTTTGCCCTCTAGCAACCCTCCAGAGACTCCAAAAAGGGTGGATACTCCAAACTGCTGTTCGGCGCATACACACAAACAACAGTCAGGACCCTTCCCCCCACCCGAAGGCGGAGGGAGGCCAGCCTCGCCCACCGGGTAAACCCCAACGCCAGGCTCCAAGTCGGGGGCAATAAGTATGCCCACACCTGCTCGGCTCTCACCGGGGCAACTCCAGAGTGGTAGAGAGTCCAGCCCCTCTCGAGAAGATTGGTTCCAG
This sequence comes from Polypterus senegalus, assembly GCF_016835505.1. NCBI lineage: Eukaryota > Metazoa > Chordata > Cladistia > Polypteriformes > Polypteridae > Polypterus > Polypterus senegalus. The sequence continues at coordinate 172,939,435 of NC_053161.1, read as the reverse complement.
AGTCCAAGCTGTTCGTCGAGGTGAGCCCGACTATATCTAGCCGGAACCTCTCGACCTCGCGCACTAGCTCAGGCTCCTTCCCCTTCAGAGAGGTGACATTCCACGTCCCAAGAGCCAGTTTCTGTAGCCGAGGATCAGACCGACCTCCTTGGCCCCTCCCATAGGTAGTGAGCCCATGGGGAGGAGGACCCACGTTACCTCTTCGGGCTGTGCCCGGCCTAGCCCCATGGGTGCAGGCCCGGCCACCAGGCGCTCGCCATCGAGCCCCACCCCCAGGCCTGGCTCCAGAGGGGGGCCCCGGTGACCCGCTTCCGGGCAAGGGAAAACGTCGTCCACAGTTTTTATTCTTCATTGGAGGTTTGGAACCGTTCTTTGTCTCATCCCTCACCTAGAACCAGTTTGCCTTGGGTGGCCCTACCAGGGCCATAAAGCCCCGGACAACATAGCTCCTAGGATCATTGGGACACGCAAACCCCTCCACCACGATAAGGTGACGGCTCAAATAGGGGAAACTAGAGAAGCAACAACAGGTAATTAGTGAATACAAGACAACTTCTTATAATTCTGGGACGAGCTTCTGGGTGCATTAACCTGCTGAAGAAACCACTGCAATCAGGGAAAACCACTGCCATGAAGGGGGATATGTGGTCTGCAACACTTTTTAGGCAAGTAGCACATATCAAGGTAACATCCACATGGATGTCAGGACCTGAGGTTTCTGAGTAGAACATTACCCAGCAGAGTATCTCACTGGTGTGTCTTTTTCCCATAGTGCATCCTGCTGCCATCTTTTCTCCAGGTAAACAACATACCTGCACCTGACCACCATATGATCTAAAAGAGAACATGATTCATCATACCAGGCCATTTTCTTCCATAGCCCAACGGTCCATTTCTGACACTTAGGTACCCACTGTAGGCACTTTCATTGGTGAACAGGGGTCATCATGGGCACTCTGACCAGTCTGCATCTACACAGCCCTGTGTGTTCTGACACCTTTCACTTGTGGCCAGCATTTGATTTCTTCAGTAATTTGTGTTCCAGTAGCTCTTCTGTGAGATCAGACCAGATGGCTGAGCCTTCACTCCCCATGCGTGTCATTGGGCCTTGGGGCCTGTGACCCTGTCGCTGGTCCACTGGTTATCCTTTCTTTTGCCACTTTTGGTAGGTACGAAGCACTGCATGCTGGGAACACCCCACAAGTTGTCCTGTTTTGGAGATGTTCTGCCCAGTTGTCTTGCTGTCACATTTCAGCTCTGGTCAAAGTCACTCAGATCCTTCTGTTTGCCCATCTTTTCTGCTTCCAACTCATCCCCTTACAAGAACTGACTGTTCACTTGCTCCCTAATAATGTCCACCACTCGACAGGCGCCATTGTAACAAGATAATCCACGTCACTCACTTCACCTGGGAGCGGTCTGAATGTTGGCTCTGATTGGTATTTGTGTACAAACCTTTAAATGTGTATTTTTAACAATCACTGCCTATGGAGGAAATTCACAAACAGTGCAGTGTATCACATATCAATAAAAGACGGAAAATCTCACATGTGATGTTAACTGGGACTTAATTAACTATTTAGGAAGTGATTCACGTAACATGCACTGCTTCTTTGTGTTAAGACAGATAGTTTTGAAAATTGGCTGCTGTTTTCTAAACGGAGGCCTTTCTGCTTCAAATACTTGTAGAACATACTTGTGTTTGCTTCATCTGTGTGTAAATTGAGCATCTCAGACAACTTTGTGTGACAAAAAAGCGTAAGAAACATCAGCAAGATGAGTCCACTGGAAACCGTGGACAGACAGACAGACAGACAGACAGACAGACAGACAGACAGACAGACAGACAGGAGGTGAGGGGGCAGAGAATCACCCCAAGGGTCTTTGAAAGTCCTTCATGTCAGATTAGGACGATGTGCTGATGCTACATTAAACATTTTATTTAAGTGACATGTCAGACACAAATGATGACTTTCAGGATTAACGCTGTTACTATTTTCAATAGAATGTTCTGGGACACAATAATTACTTGATAATCTGATGTACAAATTTAGTTTTTTCTGAATGCAAAGCCTGTGCAGAGTTCTAATTCTTCTTCCAAGGCAAAGCAGATCTGATTTGAATTGGCTTTCCACTCCAGTTGGCGTCACCCCACCTTGTCCCACCCTCCCTGATCTGCTATATAAGGACGTGTTGTTGGTGACCACAACAGATGTCCCAGTATCAGCACCACCATGACATTCTTCACCTTGCAGTTTCTGCTGTGTCTGAGCTTTGTGCCAATGGCTGTGAGTTCTGACCTTTGACATTTGTACTGAACTGTGTTTACATGTGTACATTTTTTCTCCTTACTTTTAAACAGCAGGCAATCTGAAAAGATTTTCCAGTTGCTAAAGCGTACATTTGTTCTTACTTTTCAGACTTCTCACATTCCAGGGGCCTCATGTATAACGCCGTGCGTAGAACTCGCACTATAACATGGCGTAAGCACAAAAGCAGAAATGTGTTTACGCACAGAAAAATCCAGATGCAGGAATCTGTGCGTACTCCAACTTCCACGTTCTTCCTCTACATCTACATAAATCCCGATCAGTGTGAAAAGTAACGCTCGTGCACACGCTTTATGTAACACCCCAACTCCCAGAATTACGTCTCTTTGAATATGCAAATGAATATAAATCGCCCTTAAGCTCAGCCTTCTGTGAAAAGACAATGGGAAAAGCACGGGGGAAATATAAGAATTTCAGCGAATACCAAGTGGAGGCAAAGGAAAAACATACTATTTGTTCAAATAAACCGTGGTATAATCAACAAAAGGAAGTTGATCGAGTGACATAGCGTGTTGGAGAAACTTGAAAGCTCACATTCACAAAATCGCACAGTGCCGGAAATAAAAAAGAAGTCACATATCAAAGTCGCCGTGAAAAGGCGAGTCATAGCCCACCGTCTGAGTGTCCTATGAAAGCTTATTAGGGTACAGAGAAAAAAAGGCACACAGTGGGGAAAAAAGCACGAAATATCAACTTCAATCTCGACATTTCCACTTTAATCATGTAGTTTATTTTGTCATTAAAGTAGAATATCATAAACTTCATCTTAAAATCGTTTACTTAACCAGTTTCTCAAATCACATCGTAATTAAAGTAGCACGTTAAATGCTTTGTTTTGTATTTGATCTTCTATGTGCTCTATGTGTGTGAATCACTACTTGCTTCTTAATGACTTATTCAATGAACAAATACCTCGATGTTCTGTGCGGTAAGACTTCTCAAGAGAGAACCAGTATGAAACATTTTGATCAACAAGACATAAGCAGGTGATGATGTAGGAAACAGCAGACACTTGTGCATAATCACTGGCATGAATGAGTGAAAGCGTTTGTTGTTTGTTCTGAACAATGAGCCATTGATTTCTGATGTGCACAGGGGATGAAATGAGGTGGAGGTTGGAAAAGAAGTTTTGAGAATTTCAGGTCTGATCTGAGAAAATATACCAAAGTGACTGAGAAAAAGTGTCAAATAAAAGAAAAGAAAAGAAGCTAAATCTGCATGTTTCAAAATCTAAGTAAGCCTGAAATGGTTAACTGACTGACTGGTTTACCAGAACACAACGGGAGAGCAGAAAAGTAAATAAATACACTGTCAGCATATCTACTGTTTTGAAGAGTGTTGTGGAAGATCACAACTACAACAACTAAAATGGTGACATGCAATTTTATTCCGAATGACAACAGAAACAAGCAGCACAAACGTTAATTATGGAGATGAAGGGCAGTGGTGTTGGTTTAATGGTATGAAAAAGACAATTTAGAACAAGTTCACCTGGAATTTATGAAATTTGACAACAATGGATGAATACGAAGCTAAGAAGTAAACTAAAGAAGCAAAAGCAGGTAATTAGTGAATACAAGACAACTTCTTATACTTTAGGGACACACTTCTGTAAAGGCGCCCACAAATGGAGGTAAAAAATGGCTGAACAGACAGAATTGTAGCCGAAAAGTACCAGGAACCAACAGGTTTTGTCCTTTAACAGCTTTGGACATTAAATATGGTTCCCCTGGATCCCCAGCACTTTATCAGTTTGTTTGTGTTTATTCCACAACATTTAGTGTTATAAGAGTCGGCCTGCAGCTCAGCCCAGCCAGAACACTCCGAGAATGGAAGGATGGAATAAGGCAGCAACTTCTGGACAAGGCCTCCCTGAAGACGCTAGATGGCAACTCCCCTGGAGTGTAGCGGTGCCCCAGATTCCCGCAGGGTATCCAAGGACTTGTAGTTCACTTTCTCAGCCCTATTGGGTGCCATGGTTGCTGCCCATGGGTGCTGAGGAAGTACCTGGAGAGTCGTGCTTCACTTGTAGCCTGGAAGTACTAGGAAGTCATGAGGACGGAAGCCCCAAAGTACTTCCGGGCTGATTAAAGAACTGGGATTCTCTATCTGATCTGGAAGAGCTGGAAAGTCACATATGAGGAAGAACAGAAGAACTTCCAGGTCAATCACTATATGAAGGAATAATAGGAATACCAGCAGGCGAGCCAGAGTCAGGACGAGGTGGACAAAGCTTGCTTGGAGGTGTGGAGGAGAGGAAAGAGAATGTTGAGATTATTGTGCTGTTATTTACTTGTGTTATCTGTGGCTGTGGTGCTTAGGGTCACTGTACAAGAAGAAAAGAGAATAAAAATACTTCTTGGTGCTTTAACCTTGTGTCCTGAGTGTCTGTTGGGATTAAAGGGGCAACGGTGACACCTAGCGTTCACGCTGCATATCCACCAATCGGCCACAACGTTAAAACCTCAACACTTTTTAGGCAGCTATGACGTGTCAAAGTAACATCCACATTAATGCCAGGACCCGAGGTTTGTGAGCAGAACATTTCCCAGCAGAGTATCCCACTGCCTCCACTGGCTTGCCTTTTTCCCACAGTGCATCCTGCTGCCATCTTTTCTCCAGATTAAGAACATACAGATACCTGGCCACCACGTGATCTTAAAGAAAGCAGGATACATCAGATCAAGCCTTTTTCATCTTCCATTACTTAATGGTCAAGTTCTGACAGTTCCTCAGTTCTCTTTCTCTGGACCACTTTTGGAAGGCACAAACCACTGCTTGCTGGGAACACCCCACAAGTTGTGCCATTTTTGAGATGCCCTGGCACAGTCGAGTTTCCATCACAATTTGGCTCTGGTCAATGTCACTCAGATCCTTCTGCTTGCCCATTTGTCCTGATTCCAACACATCCCCTACAAGAACTGACTGTTCAGTTGCTGCCTAATAATATCCCTGCACTCGACAGGCGCCATTGTCACAAGATAATCCATGTCACTCATGTCACCCGGCAGCGGTCACAATGTTGGGGCTGATTGGTATTTGTGTACAAACCTTTATATGCATATTTTTAATAATCAATTCCTAAACACTGCAGCCAGCATAAATAAATAAAAACTAAACATTCACATGTGATGTTATGTGGGACTTAATTAACTGTTTAGGAATTGATTCATGTAACATGCATTGTTTCTTTGATTAAGACGGACAGTTTTGAAAATTGGCTGCTGTTTTAAACTTGTAGAACACCTCGTTTTTTGCTCCATCTGAATATAAACTGAGTACTTCAGACAACTTAGCGTAACAACCATCAGCAAGAGAAGTCCAATGCAAGCCATGCTGTTTCACGTGGACAGACAAACAGACAGACAGGCAGACAGGTGTGAGGCGAGGGTCAGAGAATCAACCCCAAGTGTCTTTGAAAGTTCTTAATGTCAAATTAGGAGAAGTGGTGATGCTTCTTTAAACATTCTATTTAATTCACATCGCACACAAATTATTACTTTTAGATTTAAAGCTGTTACCTTTTCAACAGAATGTTTCTGGGACACAATAATTACTTGATAATCTAAAACACAAATTTCTTTTTTCTTAATGCAAAGCCTGTGCAGAGTTGATGCCCTGACCTTAATGGTTTGTGATTTGACTGCAGTTTTTATTTGTTTTTCTTCCAAGGCAAAGCAGATCTGATTTGAATTGGCGTTTCACTCCAGTTGGCGTCACCCCACCCTGTCCCACCCCGTCTGATCTGCTATATAAGGAGGCGTTGCTGTTAAACACAACAGACATCCCAGTGTCAGCACCACCATGAGATTCTTCACCTTGCTGGTTCTGCTGTGCCTGAGCTTTGTGGCAATGGCTGTGAGTTCTGACCTTTGACATTTGTCCTGAAATGTGTTTACAAAGTCTTTGTCTTCTTGTTCTTTTCCCTGTTGGTAAATTTCTTCTTTTTATTTTTAAACAGCAGGTCACCTAAAATCAATTTTCCAGTTCTTAAAGCTTCATTGTACTTTTGTTCTTATTTTTCAGAGTTCTCACATTCCAGAATTCACGAGAGATGTGAGCAAAACCTCTGCGTGAGTAGAATGGAGAATGTGCCGCTCTTGAATTTCTGTCAGTTCTTTCCCTGATCACTTGGTTTGTCGGAGGCTCATCACAATTTATTCACTTGTCATCTCTACTTTAACATAAACTAGAGACAAACTACTAAAACTAACTAAAAATGAGCTCCCTTGAAACAAGGATAGTAGAGAATCTTTGTACTTTGAAAGTCTGTATGGCCACAAAGACCCACTTGACATCAAGTTTGTCAGCAGTCATTTTACACAAACATGCAACACAGACATTTACACACTGTATAGACATACAAGTTTAGTTAACGACTTTATGACCTCTGGGTAAATAACTGTCTCTGACTAACTAGATAAGGTGTGCGAGTGCCAAAGGCTCTGAAGGGATGAGCAAGAAAAGCAGCTGTGCAGGATGGATGAGGTCTTTAATGATCCTGGTTGAGTGAAGATAACGCAGCTCAGCTGGGTGCCATTGATGTTCTGTGCCACCTTCAACGTCCTCTGCAGGGCTTTACACTCTTGAACTGTGCAGGTGTCATGTCAGGATGTGGTGCGGCCATTGAGCATTGACTCCACTGTTCATCTGTAAAGGTTCATGAGAAGAGATGGAGAAATATAAGATCTGGTCCTGCATTATAGGAGGTGGATGTACTGGTGAGCCTTCTGGACAAATGTGTGGTGCCAATTTCAGTTCATTAGTGAAGGTCATTCCAAAAAATTTCAAGTGGCTCACCCTGTCCGATGTCAAAGTCTACGTTCTTTTTCCTGAAGTCTCCACCCTGCTCCTGGTTTTCCTAACATTTAATGTGAGATTGTTGACCTGATTCCACTGAGTCATCAAGTAGACCGTCTCTCATCAGTATTGGTGGTCTTCCTAAAATGGCAGAGTAACCTGTAAATTCAATGATGGAACTCGAGCCTAGCAGGGTATGTAGCACACTATCCCATGGAATGCCTGTGGTGAGGATCAGCGTGGAGGATATGATGTTGACGATCAAATATGCTGAGGTCTGTTGATTAAGATGTTCAAACCCCAATTGCAGTGGCACAGAGTCCTAAATTGAGGAGTCGGGTGGTCAGCTTTGTTTGTCCAACAATATGAAGTGCTGAGCTGTAGTCTGTAAACAGGACTATGACATTGCAGAAGGTATTATCAACTTGGGCCAAGATGGTATGAAGTGCACAGGATATGGAAAAGGGACATTTACTAAGGAGTGGTTGTGATGATATGTAAACTGAAGATGATCAGGATTATCTGGAATGTTCTATTTAATGTGTGCCAGCAGCAGTCAGTCAGAGCATTTCATCCCAATTGGAGTGAGTGCCACTAGTGTGGAGTCAGACAGACTTTCTACTTTTGACGCAGGTTCCACAGATTCTCCCAGGGAAGGTGAAAACAATGAGTTAGAAGATGTCTTGGGGCAAGAGAAGATGGGCTGGATTTGACCCAAGGGCACTAATTTTAGGTTTATTACTCTTCCAGTTAGCAGCCCCCTGAAGCCTAATATTATTCTCCTTGATTACCTTCCTGTAAGATCTCACGCACTCTGATGTTCACCATTCACACATGGCGCTCAGTTGAGAGAGGACTTGTCTTCTGGGACAAATGGTTATCTGTATTTGATTACTGATGTTTGGCCACTGTCCTGATGTCCTGATGTTGGGTCACCCTTGGACGTACCCTACTTGGTGCTTCCAAGGCATTTTAATGACTTCCAACTGTGAAGGAACTGACTTAAAATTTAAAGATGTCTTCTGGTTTGTTTTCCTCGATTGTTATACTTGGTGGTCTCTTACAAGTAGAGATTCATGTCTGCAGTGGTCCTTCTTCACATCCTCTGTATAAGGGTACTCTATGTGTTCATAGAAGCCATTTCTGTCTCACTCTCTTCTTTCCCTCCTCTACTATCAATCTCTCTGACGTTATTTCTTAATGTTTAATATTGGGAAAGTTCCAGTGCAGGGGTCTCAGAGCGGGAGGGTCTTAAGCTTTGAAGGGCTATTTGTGCTTTGGATGTGGTGGGTGTTGTGATGTTCAATCCAATGTTTTAAGGTTGGTGTTTTGTCAAAGGTGATTTCCTCTTGTTATTAGAAAAGTCTTGTTGTGTTGTTTAATGTTGTAATAAATTTAAAAAAATCACATATAAGGACCTTTGTCATGTTTATGTAGCAAATGCAATGCTACCTCATAACTTTTAACATACAGCATGAGCAGTGGGCAGTGGAACAGCTAAAGTCCGTAACGTGTTTGTGTGTGGGGGCACATAATGTTAAGGACACAGACAGAGACGCCCTGCACCTCCATATTGTGGTGGGAAACAGCAGGCCGGTAAGTGAGATCTGATGGCCTGAGGCTTTAATGGCAGCCTGCTGTTTAAATGAGGTTTACACACAGAGGGGCATGAAGTGCATTGAGCACCAGCTGGCACTCCTCTACGGTTCAGGCAACATTTCTTTTGTAAGGTCCTGGCCTGCACGTTTTGCTACATTATATAGTGAGAACCAATTGAATTATTTACTGTTCCAGTTCTCCTGCAGCTAGAAATCATGTCATCCAGGAACAACGGAGAAAGGTAGGAATGAAATTCGACTCATCATTTGTCATTTATGTTTCATCCTTACAGATTTGTTACATTTGGAAAACCAATGAATTGATATGATGGAATGGAAGCATGATCCTTCAGGACTTCAGTAAGTTGGTAAGCATGTGGGGCTACAGATGCAAATGTTTGGTGGGATGAGGTGATGATTCACTTGTTTGCAGACATAAACACTTTTTGTGGATCCCATAGTTGTGGCAAGAGGTGAAGTTACAGAAGGCCCCATTCTGAGAAACTGGTCCTTAATATTTAATTCCAGTTAATTGAATTTTAATTAAAGTTATGTTTCAATTTAATATAAAGTCAAGCAAAATGACACCTTTGATTGGCTAACTAAAAAGATTACAATTTGCAACCTTTCTAGGCAACTCTTGCCTGATGAAGGGGCCTGAGTTGCCCTGAAAGCGTGCATATTGTAATCTTTTTAGTTAGCCAATAAAGGTGTTGTTTTGCTTGCCTTCTTACTACAATCATAATGGCTCACAACGGTACAACACCCTAGTAATTTAATATGACAAAAGATGAGTCTTTTTAAAGGTATCTTACATCCTCCACCGTGTGTTTGATCGCACACTGGCAGCGAGGCCTTCTCTCTCTTCTCTTTCTATCAATTGACCTGCTCACAGAACTCTCAATAGATTCTGTAAAGTCGATATGAAATCTCCAGGTCTGTGATCTTTTTCTTTTAATTTGATGAACTACCTGTTTCTCTTTTAGCCCAGAGGAATCAACGTAGATGAATCGCTTCCAAGAATGAAGAATTAAAAGAATGTACTTTAATTAGAAATAAAAACAAATGCAATGTTAAAATACTGACTGTCTGTCTGTCCACTTGTCTGGTTGTCCATCTTTGATTATCTACCTGATTTATAATGTCTTGTCGTGCCCGTCTTTCTGAGACTATCAAATGCCACAGGCCGCTCTCAACAATTACCTCAAGGCTCATTACATCCATAAAAACATCGGGAGTGCTCTCCCCTCGACCTTCTCGTATTCTCAGATATGGGGATGGATATTTGAGGAGCAAACCACAAGACAGTGATTATATATTTGTATTATGTACATTAAAGTGCTATCTACAACAAATGAAATCAAATTAATAACATATTGAACAATTCTTGTAACAGTAAATTCAGCTGCATGAATAAAAGGTAAAGTACCACTTCTGGTTAAGAGAAATAGCCCAAGAGTTGATAGAAGTCTACGTTTTGTACCTAATACTTGTATGAAAACTTTGGTTCACCTAAGTGAAAGCGTACTTATAGTAATCGTGTTTACACACACACACAAACACACAACACACAGACACAGACATAATTCTAAAAATGGTATTTTTAGGAGTCAGGGAGGTCTAAAATGTCGAGATTCATCAAAATCTCAAAATGGAATTTTTGTATGATTCTAATACTTTCCCTAAACTTCATATACGAGAAAGTAAAAAAAAAGGAAGGAGCACGAGGGTTGAGTGGAAGGTGCTGGAAAGGAAACGTCCTGCCTTGGCATTGGTGACGGAGAGCAGGAGAATAAGCTGTGCTGAGTGGCACTTGGGCAGACAAATTAAAGCAGCATGGGGTGCGGGAACAGCCCAGCTTGAACGACCAGGTAGAAGGTGTAATAAGTGGAGACCAGAGACGTGGAAAGGTTTGGGGCAGCCACCCGTTTATTACGGTTTCCCGGCTGCAAAAGTCTTTGAGGCATTGTAACAGTTGTTTACACAACGGAGTCCAAAACAGAACTGCCTGCCTAAGCAAAGGCAGTGAGCTTTATAGCACAGAGGGCGGAAATGATGTCGTCCTCTGGGCCGGAACTGGAAGTGACATCATCCTTGGGGCCGGAAGTGACCTCATTCTTGGGGCCGGAACCGGAAGTGATGTGTCCTTCCTGGAAATGGCGGCTCCTGGTGGGATTTCCCGGGTAAGACCTGCAGAGAACTCAGAAAGAGCGTCAGTGCACCCCGCCCCTGGGCAAATGTATAAACAGTATTTCCTAAGCCCTTCAGCTGCTTCCCATGCACACGTGTGTGACAAAGGAACGAGAGCGACAGAGCGGTGGACTTCCAGGGTGTAACAGTGCAGCAGAAGACGGAGAGTTAAACGAGTCCAATTGCGATTAAAATATTGAGGAATCTCCCAAGGCCAGAACAGTCGGAGTTTAGATGGAAGGTAATTTGTAAATACTCATCAGTTTCAAACTCCTGAAACGTGTACCGGTGTCGTTCCTCCCTGTCTGGCTGGCAGTGTTACAATAATCTGGTCCATTCTTTGAAAAGCACATTTTGGACCTGCACGGGTGAGCTGCATCATAATGGGCCACCTTACCTTTCACAGTTTTGTGACCAGGCAGATGCCTTTGTTGAGAGTTTTGCTCTGCCCAACGTCAGGGTGAAATTGACAAAGTATTCCCACTCCAACATCTGATAAATGGGGTTTACTGTGATATTTAATGGGTACTGTAAAGGGTTAAGTCACATTGAGCCACCTTTGTGTTCACAGTTTTGTGACAAGAAAGATTCCTTTGTTAAAGTCAAGCTGAACATTCTCAACCCCTGTAGGTCCAAAATGTGGATTTTATTTCAAATGATGGATCAGTTTGTAATGATGCCGATTAATGCACATGCTGCAGAATATTTTGCCTTGTTTTTAAAATAGAACAGGAAACTGGTTTGCAAAAGCTGAGTGAATAATAATGAGCTGACTGCAAGCATATATGTATAGTGTGGACGCTAGGGGTCACTGTTGCCCCTTTACACTCAACAGACAGACACTCAGGACAGCAGGTAAAAGCACTAAGAAGATCTTTAACTCTTTTTCTTCTGTAAATGGTGCCTCCAAGAACCAGAGCCACACTAAACAGGCAAGTAAATCACAATTCTCACTAATAATTACAATTCTCTTCTCCTCCACACCTCCCGGCAAGCTTCGTCCACCTCCACCCGACTCTGGCTCGCCTGCTGGGTGTTCCACAGTCCTTTATATATTCCCTGACCCAGAAGTGCTTCTGCTCTTCTGTCCACGTGACTTGCCAGCACTTCTGGGTCAGATGGAGAATTTAAGTTTCTGATCAGCCTGTATCAGGGCTATAAGGGAAGCATGACTTCCCAGGTCCATCCACATCACCCCCTGGCAGCACCCAAATGGGCTGAGATACTGAGATACTGAACTCCAAGTATCAGGATGCCCTGTTGGAAATCTGGGGGACACCGCTGCACTCCGGGGGAGCTGCCATCTAGCGTCTTGGGGGTGTCCAAAAGTAGCTGCCGTCCCCCATGCCTTCCATTACCGGGGCGCCCGAGCCAAGCTGAACTTCCGGCCGTCTCTAACAATAGCTTGGAATGAATGAAAGGCAAGCTGAATGCGTACCTAACTTCCGAGCTGTGGACATTTCAGAATTAAGGGAAAATACTGTTAAAAGTAATTACCATCAAGCCCTTTCACAAACTAATTGTACAAAAAACATGTTTTAATGCATAAATCCATCTCCTACCTGCTTCTCATCACGCTCTGGAAATGACTCTACCGGCCCCTGAGTGCTTTCAATACACATGTGTGCACAGATCAGGTAGTGACGTAGATCAGGCAGTGACATGCGCAGGTCCATTTGAAAGAGATGTGCGTGAAGAAAGGAATAAGGGTGACACATAAATACGTCATTAACATGAGACCCCCACCCACTCTCGGCGTACACCAGAATTTCTTTATTGTGGTCAAGATGACAGGTGTCTTGTCATCCAATGTCAACTTCAGTCTAATTTTTCCTAAAAGGTGTCCCTGGTCCAGTAAGGCATGTCTGGCATTTCTGAAGCAGACTTTTTTGATGATAGGGGGACAATAAATGATTGTTTGAAGGAGGTGGGCTCCGTTTTTCTCTCTCCTATTCTATCTGTCTGGTGTGTCGTAAAGCACCTGCGTTTGTTGCAATTCCTGCTGAAGTCTACAGAGAAGTTGGTGCAGTGCTGACAGAACACTTTTTCCAAGTTATGTGGTAGCAAGACTCAATTCCACAGAACAGAACTTCAGACACTGACATTCATGCCAAGGCTGTCCTGCACACCATAACTGGTTGGTTTTAAGGATGAAATTCCAACGTGCAGACTAATAGTTTGTGGGTTGAGATGAATTGTGAGACGAGTTAGTGGTTTTGATTGTAAATCCCTTTTGTGTTTTTACTGATTTTGGCACAAACCGTTACAGCTCTGGTCAGAACAGGACACACAAGTGAATGTGGGCAATGAGGTGAACGGACTGCTGGCCATCAGTAGTGCTGGAATCAGAAGGCACCAGCTGAGCATGAGGTGGAGTTAAAGCTAGCGGGGTCAGTGCAGAGGGGGGCTGCTTTGCTTGTATTTAAATTTCATTTTCATATAAAAATGTGGCAAGTCGCCTTAGATTCCCTCACAACCTAGAGTTTTGGACTTTAAGGGATTTACATTTACAAGGCATAGGGGCGACCCCTGGCGGTGACCATGGGCCCCTACATAGTAGAGCTTCAAAGCTCTGAACCCGTGGCCCCCAAAGGTACCAGGGCGGTTCGCCTCCACATGGTAAGGAAGGTGCAAGCACTCCTCCGGTCCTCCTGGGCGTCCCGGCCGGGTCGCCACCCCAGCCACCTCCGACAATGGAAAACACAGGACTTGTATGACAAACATCATCTTCCAATTTAAATTCCCTAATTATGTTCTTTGTTTAAACCGTCTATAGTTACTTAAATTGCTTTACAACTGAAGTATTTTTCAGCGTTGCTTTGAAGATTAAATTTATCTTGACATTTGTGTCCCACTGAAGGTCCTACTTGCTCTGCTTGACAGTTTCTACCAATCATTTCATAAATCAGACATTACCTTCATTTCATCAGCCTACCCTTTCCACAATATGCTCTCTGAGGTAGATGGAGGATCTTCTTCCTCTTGACATCTCTGACCATCTTCTGGCTTGTTTTTTTTCTGACATTAATGGACTGACTGTGGCCCTAGCACCAGTAGATAGACCTCTTTTCTCTAAGCTGTCTTGTCATCAGACCTGTGATGGTGGTGTCATGAGAAAATGTAACTCTGGAGTTGGAGTCGTCTCTGACTGCGCAGTCACAGGAGAACAAAGAGTGTAGGACGCTGTTGAGCACACAATCCTGTTTTAATTGATTGGAGTCTTTAAAAGGCAAAAGAGGTGCCATGCCCCCCAAAAAAATCAGAACTGTGATTAAACTGCCCAGAAGAGGCTCACCTAAGCTCAGAAAGTCCCTAAATATTACCTGTTGGGTTTGCACCTTAAAAATATGAAGCTGGCAAAACAACACAGAATGTCAATAAATTTATCAAAAGAGAGAGAGGATAACCATAAACCCCCAGCCCTGAGTCATATAATGAGGATTATGGCAGTCAAAGATAAAATAAAATAAAATGTAAAGAATAATGAATATAATAAAGTAATAAAAATAATAAAAAATAAGTAAACTAAATTAAATGAAATGAATTATAATGCTGTGTTATTGTTTTACTAGTGCTTTGCACAGAGTTATTGTTTCCTTAATTGTAGCGCTTTATTTAGTTTTTGATGATTTTGTGGTATTTTTCTCTATAAGTGCTTTTAGTTTTTGGAATCATTTTGTAATTGTTAAGAATTTAATGTCATTTCTATTTCTGTTAGAATGTATTCTAGTCAGAGTGGACGCTGCTGTGCTCTGCTGCTCCCCCAAGGCCTAATTTGAGGCCCAGCAGGCCTGAGGCTGGTGAAGTGGCGTCAGCTCCCCGTGGCACACGTTGTTCAACTCCTTGTTGTCATCTCTCTCTTCAGGGTTAGGATTTTGATGTTTCCTAAGTTTGCTGTTTCATCACCTTTGGCTTTGCATTTTCCAGTTTTTGCCTTTTTATGTTTATTGTGTTTATTTGTTTTGACTTCTTAAGTTATGAATTCCTATTCATTTCTTAGCTTTTCTTTTTACATTTTCAATACTTCAATACTTCCCAAAATGTGAAAATTTTTTGACTTCATTTAAAACATTGAATAAGTTTAATTTAAAAATGTAGGGCTCTGTTATTTATAGAGCCTGGTGTTTTATGGTTGTCCCCTCCGTTTCAGTGGTTCTGTAGGCCTCAGGCCTTCTTGTAGTATTCAGGCTTTTTACGAAGTGTGGAGGCTTAAAATTATAATGTGGTGTTATTTTAGAGTTTTCCATCTCTTTTTCTTGATTTAGATCACTTATTTCTAAAATATTTTGGCTTTTCTTTTCTAGTATTATTGCAACTGAGTGACAATATCAAAATACTTAAGCCCAAGAAGACTGAGAGTCTTGAATATGAATATGGGATTTGGTCTTGGTGGTCTTATTCTGTGTGAGTGCCATGGAAGACAGACAGGAAACCCGGCTGCACCACAGCATGACCTCTTGTCAAAATGGAAGTTGGTCAGCAGCAGTTCCATCCCCCATACACTAGGTGGCAGTGGTCTGCTAGAGATGTTCCAGTTTGGACACTCACAGGGGTTCATTGGAACTAGAGCCCTGAAGTACAGCCATGTTGGGATGCCATGCTAGGAGGTGCTGTCGGTGGGGCAACTTCCCTGGTTCTCAAACAACCCAAAAGTGCTCCCCACAAGTCATGCTGCGTCCCGTATAAATGGAGCCCACTGCCTTACCACGTGGAGTAGGGAGGCAGCAGGCAACAGTAAATGGGAGGCAGATGGAGAGAAAGAGTTTCATTAGTTTGTATAATTAATACATAATTTGATGTTGATGTCTAACATTACAACATCAAATGATTTGTCCAGGCAAACTTAATCCAGAGGTCCTGGCGAGATCTTCTAGGTTACACACTCGAGCTTCATTTATAAGCATACAGTCATTATGTGAGGCTGCGAAATACAGATTATATCTAATATCTATAATCTAGCTATTATATAGCTCCTGAAATGTCCACAGTCAGAAGTCATTAAAATGCCTTAGTGACACCAAGCTGGGTATGTCAAAGGGTGACCCCACATCAGGACAAATCAGGACAGTGGCCATACATCAGTAATCAAATGCAGATGATCATTTGTGCCATCTTGGTTTGAAGACAAGTCTTCTCTCAACTGAGTGCCAAGAGTGAATGGTGAACGTCAGAGTGTGTGAGATCTTATAGGACGACAACTGAGAAGAATAATATCAGGCTTCAGGGGGCTGCTAACTGTAAGAGTGATTAATCTAAGAATATTGGCTAGTGCCCTTTGGTCAAATCCTGCCCATTTTTCTTGCTCCAAACCATCTTCTACCTTAGCTTCGAATGAGAGAATCTGTGGAACCTGCGTCAAAAGTAGAAAGTCTGTCTGACTCCACTCTGGTGGCACTCACTCTAATTGGGATGCACTGCTCTGACTGACTGCTGCTGGCACACATTAAATAGAACATTCCAGATAATCCTGACCACCTGAACTTTGCATATCATCACACTGCTCCTTAGTAAATGTCATACACTTTGTCATATCCTGTGCACTTCATACCTTCCTGGCCCAAGTGGATAATACAAGCTACAATGTCAAAGTCCTGTTTACAGACGACAGCTCAGAACTTAATATTGTTGGACTAGCAAAGCTGACCACTCGACTCCTCAATTTAGGACTCTGTGCCACTGCAATTGGGGTTTGGACATCTTAATCAACAGACTTCAGCAGATGTAATTGTCAACATCACATCTTCCATGCTGATCCTCATCACAGGCATTCCATGGGGTGGTGTGCTATATACCCTGCTAGGCTTGGATTTCATCATGGAATCTGCAGGTTACTCTTCCATTTTAGGAAGACCACCAACACTGATGAGAAGAGGTCTACCCGCTGACTTGGTGGTACCAGGTCAACAATCTCAAACTACATGTTAGTAAAACCAGGAGCAGGGTGAAGACTTCAGGCAGAAGAACGGAGACCACACTGACTTTGACATTGGACAGGGTTCTGTGGAGACGGTGAACCACTTGAAAATTCTTAAAATGACCGTCACTGATGAACTGAAATGGGCACCACACATTTGACAAGAAGGCTCACCAGTACATTTACCTCCTCAAATGTATGACCAGATCTTATGTTTTTCCATCTGCTCTCATGAACTTTTTACAGGTGAACAGTCGAGCTGATGCTCAATGGCCACAGCAAATCCTGACATGACACCTCCACAGCTCAAGAATGTAAAGCCCTGCTGAGGGCATTGAAGATGTCACAGAACATCAATGGCACCCAGCCGAGCTGCCTTATCTTCAGGACATCCACAACACTCAACCAGGATCATTAAAGACCTCGGCCCGCCTGCACAGCTGCTTTTCCTGCTCATCCCTTTAGAGCCTTTGGCACTCACACGCCTTATCTAGTTAGTTTCTTCTAAAGTTTCATATTTGAATTCTAGCTGTGAATTTGTCACAACTCTCTGTGCCTGCAGCCAGTGAAGAACAAAACAAAAATCAACTGAATTGATTTGAACTGAACTGGTAGATTCAGGGACACTTATCTACCAAGAGGTGTTGAACAGTCAATCATAAGAACTAAACTTGTATGTCTATACGGTGTGTAAATTTCTGTGTTGCATGTTTGTGTAAAATGACTGCTGACACAATTGATGCCACATGGATCCTTGTGGCTACAGGGACTTGCAAATTACAAGGATTACCGATTTACATATATATATATATGTATTGTGACAGATAGGGGCGCTCTCTTGAACCCCTGTCCACGACTCCAGACACCAGGTAAAAGTCCACAAGTTGACTTTATTTAATTGCCACAGTGCAGTAAACTCCTTCTCCTCCACTATACTCATACAAACACAATTACAAATACAATAAATCAATCCTCCAACTCCCAGACGTGTTGCCACCCTTCCACCCAGCTCGGCTCGCCATATGGGAGCTCCCACAGTCCTTTTCTATACCCTGACCCGGAAGTGTTCCCAATCCCCAGTCCACGTGATTCATTATCACAAGTCCAATTTCTTCACCCTGGAAGCCCGTCGCTCTTTCATTGACGAACTTCCAGGTTAAAGGGCACAAATAAGTCTTCAGTCCTCCCTGCAGCTCCCTCTTTCGGCCCCTGTGGTCTCCAGCAGGGTCTTGTATAAAAACTACAAGTCCCATGACTCCCTGCTGGTGTTCGGGGCACCTCCATACTGCAGAGAGGGCTCCATCTGGCGGCCTGGGGGTATTGGCCGGGATGACAAGCCGGCCACATCTCACAGTATATATGTATGTATGTGGGGCGGCACGGTCGTGCGGTGGTAGCTCTGCTGCCTCGCAGTTAGGAGACGCAGGTTCACTTCCCGGGTCCTCCCTGCGTGGAGTTTGCATGTTCTCCCTGTGTGTCTGGTTCCGGTTTCCTCCCACAGTCCAAAGACATGCAGGTTAGGTGCATTGGCGATCCTAAATTGTCTCAAGTGTGTGTTTGGTGTGTGTGTATGTGTGCCCTGCTGTGGGCTGGCACACTGCCGGGGGATTGTTTACTGCCTTGTGCCCTTTGTTGGCTGGAATTGGCTCCAGCAGACCCCCGTGACCCTGTAGATAGGATATAGCAGGTTGGATACTGTATGGATGGACGTATGTATGTATTTATTCAGGCATTTATTTTTTTGTACTTGTATTGCATCAAATAAGAATTTCCTTATACTTTGTACACATGACATGACTTGACATGACAGGATTAGGGTCATTTTAAACATCAGACATCTCAACAATCAGACACAGGCCGAGAGTTTGAATGGGTAGCTGCTGAATTCAGGTGAAGAAGGCCCAGAAAGTGTAAAAGAGAATTTATAATGAAATCAGATCATTCACTCCATCTTTAGGAGTCAGTACTTTACTCTTCACCACATCGTCATTATACGGTATAATAACACCGTGTTTATATTAAGCACAAACAGTTTCAAAGTGACACTCAAAGCAAGAAGAGCTGCTGCTCAGGCTCCTCAAACCTCCAAAACATCAGACATAAATGCAGTGTTTGTGTTGTCTGTCGATTCATTGATGGCTATGGACACATAATCAGCCCAGCTGACTCCATCTATCACCTGATTTTGGATTTTCTCTGCCAATATATGAGCCCAACATGCTGGCACCTGTTTCATGTTTTCATAAACTTTATCTGCTAAGTTATCACTCGCTAGTTCCAGTAAATGCCTACGACAAACTCTTTTAGTTCCACCGTTCAGTAAAGGCTTTATCGTGCTTAGTCGATATTCATGTATGTATCGACTATCACAAAGAAAATTCTTTGTTAGTTGTGGTAATCACATCTCAAAGACACATGATATCCGATATGGTGTTCCACAAGGCTCTATCCTGGGTCCACTGCTCTTCTCAATCTACATGCTTCCGTTAGGTCAGATTATCTCAGGTTACAACGTGAGCTACCACAGCTATGCTGATGACACACAGCTGTACTTATCTATAGTACCTGATGACCCCGATTCTCTCGATTCACTAACACAATGTCTTACTGGTATTTCTGAATGGATGAATAGTAATTTTCTCAAACTAAATAAAGGTAAAACTGAAATTTTAGTAATTGGCAATAATGGATTCAATGAGGTTATCAGAAATAAACTTGATGCATTAGGATTAAAAGTTAAGACGGAAGTAAAAAACTTAAGGGTAACTGTTGACTGTAATCTGAATTTTAAATCGCATATTCATCAGACCACTAGGACAGCATTTTTTCACTTAAGAAACATAAGTAAAGTTAGACCTCTTATATCATTGAAAGATGCCGAGAAATTAATTCACGCTTTTGTTTTCAGTCGACTAGATTACTGTAACGCACTCCTCTCAGGACTACCCAAAAATAGACATAAATCACTTGCAACGAGTGCAGAATTCAGCTGCTAGAATCCTAACTGGGAACAGAAAATCCAAACACATTCCTCCAGTTTTGATGTCACTACACTGGTTGCCTGTGTCATTCAGGATTGACTTTAATTAAAATTCTGCTTATGGTTTATAAAGCCTTAAATAATCTCGCTCCATCTTATATATCGGAATGTCTGACACCTTATATTCCAAATCGTAACCTCAGATCCTCAAATGAGTGTCTCCTTAGAATTCCAAAAGCTAAACTTAAAAGAAGTGGTGAGGCGGCCTTCTGGTGCTATGCACCTAAAATTTGGAATAGCCTGCAAATAGGAATTCGCCAGGCAAATACAGTAGAGTACTTTAAAACACTGCTGAAAACACATTACTTTAACATGGCCTTTTTATAACTTCACTTTAACTTAATCCTGATACTCTGTATGTTCAGTTCTTCATAACAACTATTCATGGTGGCTCCAACAAACCCCAACTCTCTCTTCTGCTTCTTTTTCCGGTTTCTTTCTCCTCCACCTACTCAAAGCATCATGATGCTCCAACATTGATGGACTAAAAGCCAGATGTCTACGTGACCATCGTCATCAAGTCCTTCCATGAGAACCCTAAATACAAATAGGACTATTTCATTTATGTTAGGTAGATTGCCCAGAGGGGACTGGGTGGTCAATGGTCTGGAATCCCTACAGATTTAATTTTTTTCTCTAGCATTTGGAGTTTTTTTTTGTTTTTTCTGTCCACCCTGGCCATCGGACCTTACTTATTCTATGTTAATTAATGTTGACTTATGTTTATTTTTTATTGTGTCTTCTATTTTTCTATTCATTTTGTAAAGCACTTTGAGCTACATTTTTTTGTATGAAAATGTGCTATATAAATAAATGTTGATTGACTGATTGATTGATGTAACCCGGAGAGAAGCGCTTGTTGCTCGGTGTTGTTGAGTCAGTGAATGGCCGGTTATTTCACCAGAGCTCATTTTGAAATCTTGATGTTCCTGCGGGGCCTCCAGCTCTGGTGGATAAAGAAACATTTACGCTCCAATACTGAATGGACACAGATGCCTGTGGACGCAGTCGATTACAGAGGATGTGCCCCCTGTTCTGTGTCCCAGTGTGTGTGCGGCACTGCCCACAGCTCCTCTTTGAACACGATCATGTTTTGATGTCTGATTCACGCAGGGTTGATGCCCACAGACACAACATCTGGAGTCGCGTGGTCACAGACTTGCACGCTTGTGTAAAATGACTGCTGGCAAAATTTATGTCACGTGGATCCTTGTGGCTACACAGACTTGCAAAGTATAAAGATTCTCTCCTTTCTTAGTTCCAAGGGAGGAAAATTTTTTAGTTACTTTTAGTAGTTAATCTCTACTTTAGGTTAAAGTAGAGGTGACAAGTGTCACACATGTGCAGCCACAGGGACCAAAAGAAAGAAATTCCCTGCCCAACTGGGAGGTGGTGGGGTGCATCCAACCCTCTCATTTTGTAGCCGCAGACCAGACACGGGAAATCCTGCCTGAATACAAAGATGTCACTTCCGACTCGGCTCTGAGGACGACATCACTTCCTGTCCCAGCTCTGAGGATGACATCACTTCCTGTCCCAGCTCTGAGGATGACATCACTTCCACAAACCTCCCTATAAAACCCCACTCCCTTCCTCTGTTGGTCAGTTCAGTTTTGGACTCCGTTCTGTACATTATTCTGCTGAATATTTTGATTACTTTGTAGCCAAGGTCAAGTACACGGATGGCTGCCCCAAACCTTTATTTTGTGTCAAGGCGCTTTATTTCACACAAGTGAATAAACTTTGTTGAGCCTCCCACAAATCAAAGAGGTCAGGGAAAGAACTGACATAAAGCCTTGAGCGGCACATTCTCCATTCTTCTCACTCATATATGCTTCACGGCTGCCAGCTAATGTCATCTCCTGTAAGACACCTGGAATGTGAGAAGTCTGAAATGTAACAACAAAAGAATGATGAGGCTTTAGTAACTGGAAAATAGTTTTCAGATGACCTGCGGTTTAAAAGTAAGGAGAAGAAATGTACACATGTAAACACATTTCAGTACAAATGTCAAAGGTCAGAACTCACAGCCATTGCCACAAAGCTCAGGCACAGCAGAACCAGCAAGATGAAGAATCATATGGTGGTGTTGGACGTCTGTGGTGGTCACCAGCAATGCCTCCTTATATATCAGATCAGAAAGGGTGGGACAAGATGGGGTGTCACCAACTGGAGTGAGATGCCAATTCAAATCAGATCTGCTTTGCCTTGGAATAAGAACAAGAAGAACCTGCAGTGAAATCACAAACCGTAAAGTTCAGGGCATCAACTCTGCACAGGCTTTGCAATCAGAAAAAATACATTTGTGCATCAGATTATTAAGTAATTATTGTCTCCCAGAAACATTCTGTTGAAACAGTAACAGCGTTAAACCTAAAAGTCATCATTTGTATCTGACATGTCACCTTGCCTGATGAAGAGGCCTTAGCTGCCTCGAAAGGTTGCATTTGTAATCTATTTAGTTAGCCAATAAAAGGTGTCATTTCACCCGACTTTCTCCAATGTCACATAAATAGAATGTTTAACGCAGCATCAGCACATCGTCCTAATCTGACATGAAGAACTTTTAATGGCCCTTGGGGTTGATTCTCTGCCCCTCACTTCCTGTCTGTCTGTCTGTCTGTCTCTCCACGGCTTCCAGTGCACTCATCTTGCTGATGTTTGTTATGCTTGTTTGTCACACAAAGTTGTCTGAGATTCTCAATTTACACTCAGATGGAGCAAACACGGTGGGTTCTACAAGATCAGAAAGGCATCCTTTAGTAAAACTACAACCAATTTACAAAACTGTCTTGTCTTTAGACAAAGAATACAATGCAAGTTACGTGAATCACTTCCTAGTTAATTAAGTCCCAGTTAACATCACATGTGAGATTTTCCGTTTTTTATTGATATTTGATACGCTGCACTGTTTTTGAATTTCCTCCATATGCAGTGATTGTTAAAATACACATTTAAAGGTTTGTACACAAATTCCGATCAGTCCCAACATTCAAGCCACCGCCAGGTGAAGTGGGTGACATGGATTATCCCGTTACAATGGCACCTGTCGAGTGGTGGGACATTATTAGGCAGCAAGTGAACAGTCAGCTCTTGTAAGGAGATGAGTTGGAACCCGGAAAGATGGGCAAGCAGAAGGATCTGAACGACTTTGACCAGAACCGAATTGTGATGGTGAAGCGACTGGGCAGAGCACCTCCAAAATGGTACAACTTATGGGGTGTTCCTGGCATGCAGTGGTTCGTACCTACCAAAAGTGGCAAAAGGTAGAACAACTGGTGAACCAGCGACAGGATCAAAGGTACCCAAGACTTAAACACAAGCATGTGGAGTGAAGTCCATCTGGTCTGATCCCACAAAAGAGCTACTGGAACACAAATTACTGAAGAAACCAAATGATGGTCACAACTGAAAGGTGTCAGAATACACAGGGCTGTGTAGACGTCAGATTGGTCAGAGTGCCTATGGAGAACAATGAAAGCACCTACAGTGGGTATCAAAGTGTCAGAACTGGACCATTGAGCTAAGATGGCCTGGTCTGATGTCTCATGATTTCTTTTAGATCATGTAGTTGTCAGGTGTAGGTATGTTGTTTACCTGGAGAAAAGATGGCAGCAGGATGCACTATGGGAAAAAGGCAAGCCAGAGGAGGCAGTGGGATACTCTGCTGGGTGATGTTCTACTCAGAAACTTTGGGTCCTGGCATTCATGTGGATGTTACTTTGACACGTCCTACCTGCCTAAAAGTGTTGCAGATCACTTACCCCCTTCATTGCAATTATTATCCTTGATGGCAGTGAGCTCTTCCAGAAGGACAATGCACACAGGCACACTGCCAAAAATGTTCAGGAATGGTTTAAGGGACATGAGATAGAATTCAAGGTGTCGACATGGCCTTCAACTTACCCAATTCTCAATCTGATCAAACATCTGTAGATTGTGCTGGGAATAGAAGTCAAATCCATTGAGGTCCCACTTTGCCTGTTACAGGACTTAATGGATCTGCTGTGATGTCTTGGTGAAGATACACTTTCAGGACAGGACACCTTCAGAGGTCTTATGGGAGACGGTCTGGATTCAGCGGCTCCCCTTTAAACAAAAAGTGATCAAAGCACATAGAAACTCTCCCTGGTTTAATGAAAACACTTGAGGTCTTAAATTAGAGTGTGGAAAACTGGAGCTCAGATGGAGAACAACAAAGCAACAGGTCATTAAAATTTCATGGACAGAGAATGTTAAAAAATATAAAACCTCTCTGCAAAGCTCGCTCAGAATACTATTCTACAATAATAGATAGCAATAATAAAAATCATTGGGTACTGTTTAGAACAGTGGCTAAATTAACAAATGGGAATTCAGATTTAGAGTGCAAAATACCAACAGATATTAGCAGTACAGACTTTATGAAAAATTAAAATTAAAAATATAAGACCCCAGATCTCAGCATCACAGTACAAACCAAATACTAGCTTAGCAGACCCAGCACTTTAGTAATTTTAATCCTGTAACTGAGCAGGAAGTCTTAACTTTAATTTCTAAAATGAAGCCCACTACTTGTTCCCTGATCCAGTGCCAACCAAACTAGTAAAAAGTGCAATGGATGTTCTTGCAGCGCCTATTCTAAACATTATCAATAGTGCATTACTGCACTGCACAGTACCTGATGCACTAAAAGTGTCACTCATTAAAGTATTACTTAAAAGTCAGACCTAGACCCACACATACTAAATAATTATAGGCCTATTTCAAATTCACCCTTTCTCTCTAAAATACTAGAAAAAGTAGTCGCCAGTCAGCTGCAGTCACACCTTACGCATTACAATTTATTTGAGAATTTCCAGTCTGGTTTTCGCACTGGTCATAGTACTGAAACGGCACTAACGTGGGTTGTAAACGACATTCTGATATCCTCTGATGAAGAAAACTCCACTGTAATTATGTTGTTAGACTTAAGTGCAGCATTTGACACCATTGACCATTCTATTTTACTGCACAGGCTAGAAAACGATGTTGGGCTTACAGGCCCGTGCTCGCTTGGTTTAGTTCTTATTTATCAAATCGATTCCAATATGTACAGAAATGTGCTGACAGTACTCCATCATTATATACAGAAGTTCAATATGGTGTCCCGCAGGGCTCAGTACTGGGACCTTTACTGTTTTCACTTTACATGCTTCCACTGGGATCTCTCATTAGGAAACATCATGTTAATTTTCACTCGTATGCAGATGACACCCAGTTATACCTTTCATTTAGATCAAATGAAGTTTCTCCGATGTTGTCTTTAATTAGTTGTGTTAGTGAATTAAAGGAGTGGATGGATGAGAACTACTTGTCTTGAAACAAACAATAAAACAGAGATGTTAAATGTTGGAGGGAACGACGCTGATCACAACAATATTTTGTCATCATTTAATTCAGCTGGAATCACCATTCATTTTACTGAATCAGCCCACAATCTAGGAGTTCTCTTTGACTCTAGCATGTCATTTAAAGTGCATATTACAAAGCTGTCCAAATCATGTTTCTTCCATTGAAATTAAGGTGCTTTCTAAATAAACAGGATACTGAGATTTCATTCATGCGTTTATTTCTAGTATGATTGATTACTGCAATGCGATGTTCACTGGATGTTCAAACTGTTCTCTATGCAGCTTCCAGTTAATCCAAAAATGCTGCTGAAAGAATTATTACAAGAACAAAAAAATACGAACACATAACTCCAGTTCTTAAATCCTTACACTGGCTCCCGGTTAAGTTTAGGGCAGATTTCAAAATCCTCCTTTTAACATATAAAGCATTAAATGGCCGAAGGTCCGCTTACTTGTCTGAACTTATCATGACTTACAAAGCAGAGTGCATATTAAGATCTCAAGATGCTTATGATTCCAAGTACTAATAAAATAACAGCTGGAGGTCGAGCTTTTAGTTACAGGGCCCCTAAACTGTGGACTGGTCTGCCTGCTACTATAAGAGATGCCCCTTCGGTCTCAGCTTTTAAATCCCAGCTGAAGACTCACTACTTCAGTTTAGCATACCCTGACTAGAGCTGCAAATTAGTAGTGCATACTGCATTTCTGTTGTTAGTCATTAGCACTAAAACATTAGTAATAAGATTGTTACTAACCCTCACCAATTCTGTTTCTCTTTTCGGTACTCAAATGTGGCACTTGGTGCCACGGCCCACCTGCCAATATATTTTGCCTGACTAAGGAGCAAATCCAAATCATATTATGTGATATCATCTACTGTTAAATTCTGCTCCGTATTTGTAATAGTTTTATTATGATAATGTACTGAGTATTACTTGTGTCCTGTTCTGTGTATTGTATTGTATTTACCCCTTCTTTATGACACCCACTGCACGCCCAACCTACCTGGAAAAGGGTCTCTCTTTGATTTGCTTTTCCTGTGGTGTCTTCCCCTACTAGGGTTTTTTTTGGAAGTTTTTCCTTGTCTTCTTAGAGAGTCAAGGCTGGGGGGCTGTCAAGAGTCAGGGCCTGTTAAAGCCCATTGCGGTACTTCTTGTGTGATTTTGGGCTATACAAAGATAAATTGTTTTATATTATGGTGTCCGCGCCTCGATGGTCAGAGCTGTTTAGGCAGAATGAAGGGTATCTACACCGTATTAGGCGGGAGGTTTTAATGTTGTGGCTGATCGGAGTACATAAAGTATTTGTGGAATAAACACAAACTAATCAAATGTTGGGGATCCAGGGGAACCCCATGTAATGTTCAAAGGTGTTAAAGTACAAAATGCGTTGGTTCCTGATACTATCTGGCCATGTTTCTCACTGCTGAGCCATTTTTAACTTCTTCTTTGGGAGCTCCAGCCTTCTCAGATTTCGTCCCAAAATTATCAGAAGGTGCCTTGAATTGACTAATTACCTGCTGCTTCTTCTATAGTTTAGCTTCTTATTTATTCATACTTCTTATATTTCATAAATTTCACGTGAATTTGTTCTAAATTGTTTTTTCATACCTTTAAACCAACACCACTGCTCTCCATCTCCATACTTAATATTTGTGCTGCTTGTTTCTGTTGTCATTCTGCTCAAATGTCTTCTGGACTAACAAGTGTTAGCTGTTGTAGTTGTGATCTTCCACAACACTCTTCAACAACGTAGATATGCTGACAATGTATTTATTTATTACTAGCAAAATACCTGTGCTTCGCAGCGGCAAAGTACTGCCTTAAAATTTTTATTAAGAAGAAAATTTTAAACTGAGGGAGAATATACCAATAATTATTTGTTAAGGATCTCTTTGTATACCACATTGTGAGTTCGGCCCTCCTGTTGTTTTATGACCAAGCTGTGTGCTGAGCTTACTCTTGAGCATGCAACGTACAGTTGGCCATGTGAACAGTAATCTTGTTTCAAATCTCACAGCTTGGATCGCTGCTGTCATAATCGGTTTGAGTTTCATGGTTTGTTTCAATTACGACAGTATTTGCAGGACTTGTTATGTTGAAGTGACATTCGTTATCTGTCAAGCGTTGTAAGCACACAACCGGTTTCAGCGATAAAATCACATCCAGCTTTGAGAGTTTAAACATTCATAAACATCAAAGTGTCCACTACTGAAATCGTCACCTGTGAATCTAAGATGTTTAAGAGGCATTGGCGGTTGTCGAAAGGTGTAAAATATTTGGCCATTTCGGTGCACTTGAAAGCGACAACTGAACAATTCAGCGGCAGCCATCAACTCACATGCAGAACCATAGGTGAAGGGCTTAAGCATTTCACTCTTCTAGTGCTCCTGTGTAGTATAATTATCTCCTGTACCGTCATCAGTCCACACCTTGAACCTGTCCCAGTCATTCAATACATAAGACACAATGTTCCTCCGGATATCAAGAGTGAGCCTGATATGGCCGTGCAATATGTAACAAAGAGAATGGAAAAGGTAGGTGTCATCTCCGGGCATGGAAACCACTCGGTAAGTGACAGTTCTTTGATCGATAGTGATCATCTCGATAGACATGTTAATGGGGGTACGGTTGGAATGATAAAGGAAATGGGTACCTGAACAATGCAAAGTAAGTCTAAAATACCTACACAATAACTATAATCGTAATAAACGAACAATAAAACAGCGGAGAAGCCATGGATTAAATAAAAACGCTGCAGTTATCAGCAGGGAGACGTGAATCCCATGGCGAAGTAAAGGAAGGGAATGAAGAGACCGGAGCAATGGATGGCGATAGGCAGCCAACAACATGGGAGTCGTGTGGATGGAGGACCCAACGCCACCTCACATGGTGACCGAACTGCAGGCTATGGACGTATATATGTACGTAAGTAGGATTCAGTTAGCGTTAGGAACCCGCGTACCAAATTTCTTGAAGATGGGCCCATAAGTAACAAATACCATTGGAAAGTTCAATATGGCGACTGACAGTGGTGTCATACCACCGAAATAAGTATGTACATCGGTTTTGGTTAGCATAGGGAAGCCGCCTACCAAATTTCGTCAAGATGGGGCCATAAATAAGAAAGTTCAACATGGCGTACGTTATGACCGTTACACGTATAATTTCGAAATGAAACCTGCTTAACTTTTGTAAGTAAGCTGTAAGGAATGAGCCTGCCAAATTTCAGCCTTCTACCCACACGGAAAGTTGGAGAATTAGTGATGAGTCAGTGAGTGAGAGTGAGTGAGTGAGTGAGTGAGTGAGTGAGTGAGTCAGTCAGTCAGTCAGTCAGTGAGTCAGTCAGTCAGTCAGTCAGTCAGTCAGTCAGTGAGGGCTTTGCCTTTTATTAGCATAGATTTGATTTGATTTGTTGTTGATGGCTCTTTAATGAACATAATATAAAAATATAATCATTCTCTTGTGGTTTACTTCTCAAATATCCGTCCGCATATCTGATCATAAGAGAAAGTCTAGGGGAGACCACTCCCACTTTTTTATTTTTAATGGCTTTCTTATTTGATGTTAATTTATGCCTTTTTCAAGAAAAAAATCTCAAAAGTAGAAAGTTATTAGAAATAAGACTTAAATAATCAGAGAGTGGTCTCAGGACTGGTGATATCACGGTGGTCCCACCTCCTGAGATAAACAGACAGACAGATATAAAAGGCACTATATGATAGTGTGTGTCACACACGTGCGATTAGGAGACAAATAAAGAGCCTGAGTAAATGTAATACTACACCAGACCAGCTAGTGGCGGAGTGTGCTGACTGTCTCTCTCAGTTCCTTGCATTCCCGGGAAATCTCACCAGGACCTAGAACATCTGATGACGTCACTTCCAGCTCTGGCATAGATGACATCATTTCGTCCACCAGCCCTTAAAACTACCATCTTACCTCCAAGTATTCAGTTCTGTTTTGGACTCAGTCTTGTGAACATCTCAGGCAGGATATAATATATGGGTGGCTGCCCCAAACCTATATAATGTCTGGAGAGTCTTTCATCTTACATGTGAAAGATGCCCCGGACACAGACAGACACTGAGACACACAATATCCAAACACACACGTTTATTTTCTGCACAACAACACAGCCAAAACATCTTAGTCCTTTTTTTTTTCCCTCTTGCGTCCCAGGGAAGATATTGTACCTCT